>NC_089255.1:95738464-95940964 GCF_963930625.1 Muntiacus reevesi | reverse complement strand
CTAACGGCTTCCAATGTCATTTACAGTGGAAGCCCAAGCGCTTGCAAACGGCCAAACCCTGAGTGGTCTGCATCTCTCTGACCTATTTCAATGACCTCATCACCTGTCACTCTTCAGCTGGTTTATTTCACACCAGCCCTGGATACACCGATCACAACAAACTTGGCAGAGTTTCAGTTCTGCCAAGACGAAAAGAATTCTGGAAATGGACAGTGGTTATGGCTGCACCACAAGAAGAATGCACTTAATGTCACTGAATTGTAGACTTAAAAATGGTTAAGAAGGTAAATTTTAAGCTGTGTGTGCAATTTACCATAATTTTTTTTTAAAAGGCAGTATGTTAAAAATTACTTACATTTGATGCTGGCACTCATGCTTAGTGGAACTGAGCAGTCTACTGCAGCTGAAAGAGAAATCAGTTGTTTTAATACTATTCTTAATATTTATAAATGACAATAACTATGAAAAGTGAAAAATCACAAGAAGTTCCAAAACTTGAAGTTCCTTGTTTTGATATTTTCTAGAGATGAAAAATATCCTTGATAAAAAACACACTGGTTGGGATTAACAGCTCATTGGATACTGCAGAAGGAAACATTAGTGAATTTGAAAACACAGCAAAGTAAACTCTTCAAAATGAAAGAGTGAACATTGGAAAACGAATATATTGAGCATCACTGACTTCACCTACCTGTAATCATTCACTTAACATAGTAACTGGAGTCCCAAAATAATCTTGAGAAAAAGAAGCAAAATGAGAGCAGCGATATCATCTGATTTCAAGACTCACTGTAATGCTATAGCGACCACGGCAGTGTGCTGTTGTAACAGACACACAGATCAACAGAACTGACGAGTAGTCTAGAAACAGCCCCTTGCATATGGTCAACTATCTTTTAAAAAGTGCCAAGGCAGTTCCATGAGGAAAGGACAATCTCTTCAATAAAAGGCAGCTATTTTTAGGCATAAAAATTGATCCTTATATAATACCCCACACAAAAACTAATTCAAAATGGATTATAAACTTAATGTAGGAGCTAAAACTTAACCAAAATTTTAAAAGCTTTAGTTCTTCAAATGATAAAATAAAAAATTCTGTAAAAGACATTGGTGAAAAACTGGTGAAATTCAAATAAGGTCTACAGTTAATAGTATGCTGTCAATATTAATTTTCTTGTTTTAATTATACTACAGCTATATAAGATCTTCATATCAGAGAAAGTTAGGTCAAGGGTTTCTGTGACATCTTGTACTATTTTTGCAACTTTTCTATTAAGTCTAAAGTTATTTCATAATAAAAACTTAAATAAAGAAAATGAATTGACAAATCACAGACTGGGAGAAAATATTTGCAAAACATGTATCTGACACAGGACTGTATTTATATAGAGGACTCTCACAACTTATAAGAAGACAAGCAACCCATTTTCTAAAAAATGGGCATAAGATTTAAATAGGTATTTCACCAAAGACGACACATAGATGGGAAATAAGAGTAAGAAAAGTTGCTCAATGAAAGGGACCCCCTCATGCCCTGCTGGTGGAACTGTAAACTGGTGCAGTCACTACGGAAAACAGTGAGGAGGCGCCTCAGGGAGTTCAAAGCAGAAGTGCCATATGAGTCAGTAACTCCACTTCTGAGAATTTACCTGAAGGAGATTAAAACACTAATTTGGAAAGCTATATGCTTATGTTCACTGCAGCATTGTTTGCAATAGCCAAGATATAGAAGCAATCTAAGTATCTTTTGACAGATGAATGAAAAAAAAGGTGTAGTATATATACACAATGGAACATTACTTGGCTACAAAAAATGAAATCTTGTGTTTTGCTACAATATGAATGGACGTAGAGGGTATTATTGGAAGTGAAAGAAGCTGGACAAAAAAGACAAATACAGTATGATCTCATTTATATGTGGAATCTGAAAAACAAAACAAAATGAAAAGATTCAGATACAGAGAGTAAATGAGGTTGGCAAAAAAGAGGAAGCTGAGAATGTGGGGCAAAATAAATGAAGGGGATTAAAAGGTATAAGCCTCCTTCTATGAAATAAGTAAGCTTCAAATAAGTAATATATAGCATAAGGGAAAGGGTCAATAATACAGTAACTAACTTTTTATGGGGACAGATGGTTAGTAGACTTACCTTGCTGATCATTTCAGAGCATAAGCAAATGTCAAATCACTATGAAGTACATCTGAAACTAACATCATACTGTATATCAACTATACTTCAACTTCAAAAAAAAGGAAAAATAGTTGCTTAACATCATCAGGCATGTGGAAAATACAAACTAAAATGCTATGAGATACCACTACACATCCAGAGTGGCTAAAAAAGGACTGCCAATAGGAAGTGTTGGTGAGAATGTGGAAGAGGTGGAAATGAAAAATGACAGCCACTTTGGAAAACAGTTTGGCAGTTTCTTATAAAGTTAAACATACACTTACTATATTACCCCACAGTTCCACTCTTAGTAAATAAATTTATCCAAGTGAAAAGGAAACATACGGTCAAAGATTCTATATGAATGTTTACAGCAGCTTTATTCCTAATAGCCAAAAGTGAGTCAAGATAACCCAAATGTCCACCAACTGGTGAACTTTGATAAACAAACTATGGTATATTCATTAAATGGAATACTACTTAGCAATAACAAGGAAGAAATACTGACCATGGATTAGTTTCAAGAGTGTTAACTAACTGAAATAAGTTAGATCCAAAATGATACATAATAGTATAATTCCACTTATATGAAATTCTAGAAAAGGCAAAACTGTAGTAAGGAAAGGAGATCAGTGGTTGCCAGGAATTGGAGGGAAGAGAGTGTGCAAAGGACTAAGAAGTTTTTGGTGAAAGGATGAAATGGTCTGTACCAGGAGTCAGTGAATGTGCTCTGTAAAAAACCAGACAGTAAATTCTTCAGGCTTTGCAGGGTCATAGAGCCTCATCACAACTAGTCAACTCTGCCTTTTAGTACAAAAGCCGCTATAGACAATACGTAAAAGAATGAATGGGTTAAAAAGAAGAGATCATAAATTACTGTCTAATCACAGTATTAAGATCAGCATCTAATCACAAAAATATATTAGGGATAACACAGGTAAAATGAAACAACAGAGACATTATATTCAAACACAGTTAATAAATGGCATTCCGAATTTGCTAGGTGTATAGAATCTGTAGTTGGTACTTTAATTTACTACACCAAGCACAAACCCAGTGGTATATAATGTATTCATTTCGCTACACATTAACACAAATCAGAAGTGAAGCTGGGAAGGGTTTAAACTGGGTACAGAAAGTAACATTTGCACATGTTTACCTTTGGCTGAAAGGATTTTATTATAGTGAACAGCCATGTGATTCTTGACCAGTTGGAGGGTACTTAGTCTGAGAGAGGAGGAGTCAGTGCAAAAAGCTAAAAATTAAAACACATTTAATCATTATATATTTAAAATTAATTAAAAAATCACCATGAGATAAACAAGTTACACATTATTAAGTACATTTTTACAAAATGTTCTGAACTGTAACCATGGAGATACTGGCACTGTATCTGTGATGCTGAGCGTGTCCTAGCTGTCATCCTGCAATGATAACTGAGCTATTGACTTCTCTGGGTTCTAACCTTCCTAAGTTTCACAAGCCTGAGAGTTTTGGGAAGAGACTGTGAGGGTAATCTACCATTACATTTACAAAACTATTTCTTATTGACAGCTCTCAACCTCATAACTTAAAATGTTTACCTGCCTGCCTAATGATAAAATAATGGTATCATGGTTAACATTTGAATACACTGGTCTGGGAAATCAAACAAATCCTACAGGTGAAGATTCTATTCTGAGATGAAAATTTCTAATTTTATACCTGAAAACAAGACCTACAAATCAGTTTACTGCACTCTTTTGAAGTATTAGGACAACTTTAAGACAAGTACAATCACAAAGAAATTAGATGACATTAAACTTCTTGACCTCATCTAAACTGTTAAAAGAAATCTTAGAATTAAGCATGCATATACAAGTATAAACATATAAAATATAAACACAGGCATAACTTTTAAAAATATTAAACAGTTTTTGAGAATATATGCATGTAGTTTAAAAAAATCACAGCTAAAATGGCACAGACACTGAAAAGTAGTGAATTTCCTGCTCTGACCCTAAGTGTTCTCTCCCAGAAGTAAACTTTGCTACTTCTTTAATGTATACGTCTAAGGAAATTCTATGCATAATAAAAGTATATGCAATAATGATAACCTTGACACTGATCCTACAACTACTACTAAAAACATTTATTGAATAGGTACCATGCATATATTGTTCTAAGCTCTTTACATGTAATAACTCATTTAGTCATTATCATCAGATGTGAAAACTGAGGAATAGAAATGTAAAGTCGTCAAGGTCAGACAGCTGATAAAGGATGTAGTTTAGATGCGAACCAAAGCAATCTCATACTTACAATCACTGTTCCTCTACCAGCTCTGTACACATATTCTTTAAAAAAAAAAGTTAGTAAATGACAAACTGCTCTTCAGCCTGTCTTTCTATGTAGCCGGTTTTCTATTTTAAAACTAGTTCAAAATTTTTATTTAAAAATTATTTTTCAAAATTTATGATTCTGGCTCTATGTGTATATATACTTTATTATCAAGAAATAAATGAGTAATTGAAAATGATTCTTCTTTCCCATGTGTAGGATCAGCATCATATTTTTCCATGTAAATAAGGAAAAAAAGACTTCCAATTATTTTGACCAAAAACCCAGGCTTAAACATTTTAAGCTATAATTATAAAATATTTAAAACGTACATTAAAATTTAAAGTCCTTAAAATGTGAAAACATCTTAAGATGTTAGATCTTAGAGAGTATAGATTTAGAGAACATCTTAAAGAATACAGATTTTCCTTTCAGAGGATCCAGAAATCCCAACTGGATAGAGAGGCCCAACTGGACAAGTGCTTGTTTCTGATACAAAATGGATTTTTTAAGTGCTCTCTTTCTCTGCCTGGCTTTTCCTCTTCAGTGCTGTGTCTTTAACCACGTGCTAATCACCAGTTTAACAAGGAAGGCAAGACTTCAGCCAGGGCAGCCTGCCAGCAACAGAAGAGCTGGACTGGAGCTGCTGCAGGGGCAGGAGGCGACCAGGGCCACACCTAGGGCAGGATGGACTCCCGCACTCTCTCGTCTCAGGAATTCTTGCAATATTTAATTCTAAGTGGTAGTATGAGGAGGCGGAAACAGCAGCCCACCCCCGTACCCTTCCTGGAGAATCCCAGGACAGAGGAGCCCGGCGGGCGGCAGTCCACCGGGTCGTGTGAAGCTCAAACACTGACTAAACGAAGCCTTTCTCACCAGGCTACGTCATTCACAAATGAGGGAAACACTGCTGGTCCATCTTTTAACCATCTTGTACCATTTTAAGTACCTCACTTACCGTTACTTTTGGTGCTCAAGTGTCCTTTAAATAGGCATGATGGACCAAATGTGGGAAGGACAGAGGTTGCTCTGACTTTTAACAAAAAAACATGAATTAGGACAAATAAAACACAACTTTCACAAAGACACTACTGAACACATAAAAAATAATAAGCTTATCTTTACCAAAATTGTTTAAAATTTATTCAATCAATTCAATTACTAACCAGCAATAATATATCATGTAAAAATCCTGCTGCCATAGATAAAAGGCTTTCTCTTTTAAGAAAGTAAGTTATTTTTTAAAAAGTTCTGCCTTGAGACTTAAGTTTCACTGGATAAAATGATAAACACATCAATTATCTTACTTGAGGATGCACTGACTTTATTCTGTAAATCACTGACCTATTGGTTTTTAAATGATGTTGAGATACAATCAATAAGATTTTGAATTTATATATATACATACTAACTATTTTAGTTAATCATAGGCTGGTCGGTCCTTAAAAATAATTTTAAGAAAGTAATCCTCTCACAGAGTAATTTAGTAACTTATAAAATTATATACTATAAAACTATTACGTAAAAGTACATAAAAATATCAGAACTTAATGATTAAAGATGTCTTAAGCTTCATCTAGTCCAATCCACTTACCGTCCCGCTTGGATTCTATCTATACATCTTATATTTAATTTTTTACTTATGTTTATTTTATATTTTTATTTATATTTATTTTTAATTGAAGGATCATTGCTATACCGAATTGTGAACTGTCAAACATTAACATGAATCGCACAACTGTAAACCGCCAAACATTAGCAGGAGCCAGCCCAGGCACACGCGTCCCCCCATCGTGAGCCTCCCCGCCCCACGCCCCCAGGCTGTCACAGAGCCCTGGTTTGAGTTCCCTGTCACACAGCAAACCCCACTGGCTGTCTGTTTCACATATGGTGACGTATGTTTCCACGGTACTCTCTCCACACATCCCACCCTCTCCTTCCTCCCCCCACCAGCCACGTCCTCAAGTCTGTTCTCTATGTCTGTGTCTCCATGCTGCCCTGAAAATAATTTCATCAGTACCATCTTTTCAGATTCCATATTATGTGCAATAGTAAACAAAATTTGCTTTTCTGATTTACTGTACTCTGTGTAACAAACTCTAGTTTCATCCACCTCATTAAAACTGACTCAAATGTGTTCCTTTTTATGGCTGAATAATATTCCACTGTATATATATACCACAGCTTCTCTATCCATTCATCTGTCAATGGACATCTAGGTGGCTTCCATGTCCTAGCTGTTGTAAATAGTGCTGTAATGAACACTGGGGTATGGAAAACTAATATCTCCCCTAACGTCAGTGTCTCACCTTTCAGACAAGATGGGCTGTCAGAAAACTAGATATATACTTCATCACAAAACAACTTCTGTCCCCCAAAAGTTAATTGTTTTGAGGGGTAACCTCCAAGATAGGAAGGCTGAGTTACAGTTCAGTTCAGTTCAGTCGCTCAGTCATGTCTGACTCATTGTGACCCCATGAACTGCAGCATGCCAGGCCACCCTGTCCATCACCAACTCCCGGAGTTCACCCAAAACCCATGTCCATTGAGTCGGAGATGCCATCCAACCATCTCCTCCTCTGTCGTCCCCCTCTCCTCCTGCTTTCACTTGTTCCCAGCATCAGGGTCTTTTCCAATGAGTCAGCTCTTTGCATCAGGTGGCCAAAGTATTGGAGTTTCAGCTTCAACATCAGTCCTTTCAATGAACACCCAGGATTGATCTCCTTTAGAATGAACTGGTTGAATCTCCTTGCAGTCCAAGGCACTCTCAAGAGTCTTCTCCAACACCACAGTTCAAAAGCATCAATTCTTCAGTGCTCAGCTTTCTTTATAGTCCAACTTTCACATCCAAACATGATCACTGGAAAAACCATAGCCTTGACTAGATGGATCTTTGTTGACAAAGTAAGGTCTCTGCTTTTTAATATGCTGTCTAGGTTGGTCATAACTTTCCTTCCAAGGAGTAAGCGTCTTTTAATTTCATGGCTGCAATTGCCATCTGCAGTGATTTTGGAGCCCAGAAAAATAAAGTCTGACATGTTTCCACTGTTTCTCCTCTATTTGCCATGAAGCGATGGGACCAGATGCCATGATCTTAGTTTTCTGAATGCTGAGCTTTAAGCCAACTTTTTCACTCTCCTCTTTCACTTTCATCAAGAGGTTCTTTAGTTCTTCTTCACTTTCTGCCATAAGGGTGGTGTCATCTGCATATCTGAGGTTATTGATTTTCTCCTGGCAATCTTGATTCCAGCTTGTGCTTCTTCCAGTCCAGCGTTTCTCAAGATGTACTCTGCACATAAGTTAAATAAGCAGGGTGACAATATACAGCCTTGACTACTCTTTTTCCTATTTGGAACCAGTCTGTTGTTCCATGTCCTTTCTAACTGTTGCTTCCTGACCTGCATATAGGTTTCTCAAGAGGCAGGTCAGGTGGTCTGGTATTCCCATCTCTTGAAGAATTACCCACAGTTTATTGTGATCCACACAGTCAAAGGCTTTGGCATAGTCAATAAAGCAGAAATAGATGTTTTTCTGGAACTCTCTTGCTTTTTCGATGATCCAGCAGATGCTGGCAATTTGATCTCTGGTTCCTCTGCCTTTTCTAAAACCAGCTTGAACATCTGCATGTTCTTGGTTCACATAATGCTGAAGCCTGGCTTGGAGAATTTTGAGCATTACTTTACTAGCATGTGAGATGAGTGCATTGTGCAGCAGTTTGAACATTCTTTGGCGTTACTCTTCTTTGGGATTGGAATGAAAACTGGCCTTTTCCAGTCCTGTGGCCACTGCTGAGTCTTCCAGATTTGCTGGCATATTGAGTGCAATACTTTCACAGCATCATCTTCCAGGATTTGAAATAGCTCAACTGGAATTCCATCACCTCCACTAGCTTTGTTCATAGTGATGCTTCCTAAGGCCCACTTGACTTCAGATTCCAGATGTCTGGCTCTAAGTTAGTGATTATACCATCGTGATTATCTGGGTTGTGAAGATCTTTTTTGTACACAGAGTTTAATGGAATTCAACAAGCAAAATATAGTGTATCCCAAGACATGTTTTAAATGGGTAAATGGCCAGTCTGCTTTATAAGCTATAAAGGTGTGGGGAAGAAACAGTCAAAGCCTGAAAGAAATATGGATGTCTGAAAACAGAAAAATAGGTATCGAGACAGCAGAACTAAAATCCAGGATGCTGGAACAAACCCTGCTAGAACAGAGTAAAACAAACAAACAAAAAAACCACCTGAAATAAGAATATCCAAGAAGCTCTGTCTACATCATAAGTCAGAGAGCAAGAAGGAAAAACATTAACTTATTTAGGATGAGAGAAGTCAAGGTGGTAACACTTGAGTTGGTAGTAAAGATAGTCATGAAGGAGTATATAGAAATATAAAAGAAGGAAACTAACCACCAAACTCTCAAACAAATCTTATCTCTCCAGAGGAAAAAACTGCTGAATTTTTGCCTGCCCAGAATCCAGCGCCCCTTTGAGGAAAACAGGACCTCAACCTGCTTGAGGAACCACTCCTCCCCTCTTAGCCTAGTTGGTTCAAGAGGATCCCACTGTTGGAGGCGGGCGTATCATCCCAAACTGGCCAGTTATGTTGACTAAATCAGCAAGGACTATGTGACCCAAGTCCAGACAATGAGACACAGTCCTGGGACTTTCACTGGAACTATTAGGAAATCCCAAGAATATAAGCTGGCCTGGCACTACACGATGGTAACCTGTCTGAGAAGCGAACTTACACAGAGCTAAGTGGAACCAAGACCAAGGAAGATCCCTGGTAACACTGCTTGAGCACTGGGATATAAGCATGTTTGAAGCTCTACCCTTCCTAGACTTTTCCCCACAGGAGCTCAGAAATTCCCACTTTTGCTTAAATCAACTTGAGTTGGATTTCTTCACTTGTATTCACTTACTGAATACTGCTAAGTGTACCTGGCAATGTTTTAACCACTCTGTAGCTAGAAACTCACTTAATCCTTAAAACAATCCTATGAGATTGGTACTATCATTATTCACACTGCATAAGTGAAAGAAAGTGAAAGTGAAGTCGCTCAGTCATGTCCAACTCTTTGCGACCCCATGGACTGTAGCCTAACAGGCTTCTCCGTCCATGCGATTTTCCAGGCAAGAATGCTGGAGTGGGTTGCCATTTCCTTCTCCAGGAGATCTTCCCGACCCAGGGACTGAACCCAGGTCTCCCGTTTTACCGTCTGAGACCACAGGGAAGCCAGCCCACTGTACAGATGGAGCACAAAGAGGTAAAGGATGTCGTCTGCCCAAGGCCTCAGCAGCCTGGCTCCCGAGTCTTAACCGTCACACTGTCCTGACCAATATACATTGCTCAGTACTCAAATCACGCTCCATGCTACTATTATAGCATATGAAACAGGCTAAGAAGTCTGTAGTTTATTCCCTGTATGCAGTTTCTTCCTTCCAAGTTCCTTCCTAATGAATGTGTGTTTCCCTACAGTTCACAGAAAAAGAAAAAGCAGGTCTAAACAGAGAAGTTAGAGAGCACAATGTCAGAGACAATAAATGACAAAAGATAAATTACTTTAGATGTCTTAGTACCTTGAGCTCTTAAAATCATCAAAGGTAATGAAGTGTAATCAATTTAAAAAGTGCAATTTTGTTGTTCAGTTGCTAAATTATGTCCAACTCTTTGCGACCCCAAGGACTGCAGCACATCAGGCTTTCCTGTCCCTCACCATCTCCTGGAGCTTGCTCAAACTCATGTCCATTGAGTCAGTGATGCCATCCAACCATCTCATCCTCTGTTGCCCCCTTCTCCTTTTGCTTTCCTTCCTTCCCAGCATCAGGGTCTTTTCCACTGAGCCAGCTCTTCATATCAGGTAGCCAAAGTATTGGAACTTCAGCATCAGTCCTTCCAATAATCGGGGTAGATTTCCTTTAGGATTGATTGGTTTGATTCCCTTGCAGACCGAGGGACTCTCAAAGAGTCTTCTCCAGCACCACAATTTGAAAGCATGAATTCTTCAGCACTCAACCATCTTTATGGTCCAATTCTCACATCCATACATGACTACATAGCTTTGACTATATGTACCCTTGTTGACAAAATGATGTCTCTGCTTTTTAATACACTGTCTAGGTTTGTCATAACTTCTCTTCCAAGGAGCAGGCATCTTTTAACTTCATGACTGCAGTCACCATTCACAGTGATTTTGGAACCCAAGAAAAGAAAACTTGTCACTGCTTATACTTTTCCTCCCTTCTATTTGTTATAAAGTGAAGGGACCAGATGCCATGATATCAGCTTTTTGAATGTGGAGTTTTCACTCTCCTCTTTCATCCTCATCAAGAGACTTTAGTTTCTCTTCACTTTCTGCCATTACAGTGGTATCATCTGCATATCTGAGGTTGTTGTTATTTCTCCCAGAAATCCTGATTCCAGCTTGTGATTCATCTAGCCTGGCATTTCACGTAATATACTCTGCATATATTTCATGGTCAGAGGAGCCTGGTGGGCTATGTAGTTCGTGGGGTTCCAAAGAGCCAGACATGACTGAGTGACTAACACTTTCACTTTCAGCACTACCTGGGAAGCCCCCAAGTGGGATTAGAGCAAATCTAACCATCTCATTTTAACTTTATTACCTCTTTAAGGGTCCTATTGCCAATACCATCAAATTCTGAGGTAGGGAGTTTGGACTTCAAAAACTCTGCATATAAGTTAAATAAGCAGGGTGACCATATACAGCCTTATCTTACTCCTTTTCCAATTTTAAACCAGTTCATTGTTCCATGTCTGGTTAAGTATTTTAGCTCTAGCTAAATTTATTTATGGTTTTCTAATAACAATTACCCCAGATCTCTGTTGAGTATTACATTTTCCTTAAAAGCTCAATAAAAAGCAATGTTTGATACTATACATTATATAATGTCCTAAAAATGGAGCTAAATTGGATAAGTTATAAAAACAGAAACCTTGTTACTTTTTTTACATGAACCTGATTTTATTTATTTATTTGTTTATTTTCGGCTGCACTACACAGCATGTGGGATCTTAGTTCCCCGACCAGGGATCGAACTCACACCCCCTGCAGTGGAAGCACAGTCTTAACCACTGGACCACCAGGGGATTCCCATAAACTTGATTTTAAAAACAACCTAATTAACAAATAGACTAAGTCTATGATACTCTAATTTTTACATATATCCTTTCCCATGCTCCCATTTCTATCATGAGATAGTTAAGTTGCTCTAAGGTTTTGCTTTATCACATCTGGATTGAAAGTCTGTTGAGTTCCTTACTGGGACCTTGGCAAGTTATTCATGATCTTTTTAGTTTATTCTCCATGAAATCAATGTACAAGATGTTTTGTGCCTGGAAACTCAAGATAATTTCGGAATAGTTTCCAGTATACAGCAAGAGTCATGTTAGCTTCTGTGGTAAAACTTCTGAAAACCATAAACGTATTTTTGTTTGCTTTTTCTGGAACTTAGATGGTAAACTGTCAGAAAATACAGCTTGCTGATCAATGAATAGTTATCTCCTACACTCAGAACAGCACTTATTTTGATCCATGATTACATAATAAATGCACACTTGTATGCAAAGCAAGGCATTACTAGGAACCATCTGGCAGCTTGGTTTAAAGGTATAATTTAAAATAGATGGGAACACTGAATAGGGAGAAGCCTGAAGACCGCCTTATCTGCCTTGCTCACAAAATGTTTAGATGCAAACTATTTGGGTTGGGCTGACTCCTAGAGATTTCAAGTTACATGGTTCCAACTGTTCCACAGTGATGCCCATTTTAACCCAGAGTATTCAGTCAAGTCCAAGTATACATAGTGAAAATGGATTAGTCCTTTGCTACGGAAACTGTAGCCAGCAACACTACATCATTTGGAAGCTCATTCGAAATGCGTCATCTCAGCCCCTCCGTCAAGACCTGCATTTTTTAACACGATTCCTAGGCAATCAATACTCACTCTGAAGTTGTCGAATTTCTGGGTTACCGTGTAGTTTGGGGGCGGGGCTGGGGGGGCGTGGTTACCGTACGGAGGATTTTGTATTTCCTAAGGAACAGTGTGCCAAGAGCTTTGTAGGTATTATCTGCATTTAATCCTCAAGAGCTCCAAGACATGGGTGTTTTTACCACCACGTTCGAGATGAAGAGACCGAAGCTCACCCCTAAGTGCAGGGGGCCGGGGCGGGGGTGTAGACTTGATTCGGGGTTCAGGGAAGTCTGACTACAAAGGCCACATCTGCTTGGTCTCACTCCGACCCCTGTTGAGGGCGACAGGGCCTCCCGGAGCCGGGGTAACAAACTCTGAGCCAACGAGCGCACCTGGGGAGCCCGCACGCAGGGCTTCCTCGGCGGCGAGAGGCCTAGGCAGCTTGTGGCGGGGTCGGTGGCTACTCGGACGAACAAGCAGGGGCCCGGGAGCGCGCGCGCGCGCGGCCGCGACACCGACCCCACACCTGAGGGGGCCGGGCACCCGGCGGGCGTCCGCGACGGCGGCCCTTTACCTCTCCGGCTGGCGTCCATGCTCGGGTCCTCCTGCGGCCACACCGCGGGGACTTGGGGCGTCCCCTTCGGCCCTTCCCAGGGCCGGGCCGGCTCCCCGCTGCAGAGGTTCGGCGAAAGACAGCCGGAGGGCGGAGCGGCGCAGCAGCCGGAGACTGACGCGCGGCGGGCGGCTGAGGGCGGGCCCCGCGGCGCCGGATTGTGACGCCATCGCAGAGGGACGCGCCCCGTGGCCCCGCCCCCTGGGTCCCGAGACGGGAGCGGAGGGCTGGAGGACGCCGGGGCGAAGCGCCGGCCTGCGGCCCTCGGCTCTGATGCCCGTCGGGACTACGCCCCCAGCACCTGGCGGGCCTTGTCGCTGCGGGACGAGCGGGAAGACAGGCCGGCCTCGTCGGGCGTCCGTGTCCCCTGGGTCCCGGGACGAACTGTTGGTTGAGCTCAGGGTAACATTTAACCAGCTCCAGATAATTAGATTTCCAAGCAGTACTTGAACATTTGGATTAGTGAACATCCTGAGTATGAAAATACGTGTTATCTTAATTCTTAACCCCAATAATCAGCTTGCATTTCTCGACGCAGGGATCGAACTCGGGTCTCCCGCATTGCGGGCAGACGCTTTACCATCCGAGCCACCAGGGAAGCCCAAAATAATTAAATTTACAAGCAGCAGTACTTGAGCATTTGGATTAGTGAAAATCCTGGGAATGAAAAGCATCTACATATTATCTTAATTCTTAACCCCAGTAATCAGTTTGCATTTCCTTTCTGCTTCCTGAGCTTCCCCCCACCCCCTCGTCTTCCACCACCACCTTCCTCCTTTTTTAAAATCTTAAGTCCTCAGTTTTCCTTTATGATGGAGGAGAGTTGTAACATGAACAAGGCGTTGAATTATCCGTGGCTTTCCACGATTTGTTTAATTTCGAAGGAGTTACGTTTGAATCCTTGGACGTGAGGATAGACTGGGACCAGGCAGCGTTCTGTGACGTGTCCTCCGCAGCGGGTCTACGGACATTCGGGGCTGGATGCATGATTGCTGGGCTGTCCTATGCAGTGCAGGGTGTTTAGCAGCGAGCCTTGACCTCTGCGCACGGCATGGCAATAGCAGCCCACCTATTCCACCCCTGGTTGTGACAGGAAAGGTTCCCAGCTGTTGCCAAAGGTCCTTTGAGACGCAAAATTGCACCCCTCCAACCCCCACCAGCATCTCTTCTCTAATGGCAAAAGTACTGTCTTTGAAGGCAGATATGTGGAACGTAATTGTGAGTTTTCTGCTGCAATTAGTTCCTACATCTCTTGAGTTGCTTTGTAAACCTCTCCAAGCCTGAAGCCCCTCTTGTCTAAGATGTAAAAGATGCTACTAACTTTGTAGTTGTAAGGATTAGCACATGCAGTGCCTGGCAGAAGGAGATGTTCAGCAAATAACAGTTTTCTCTCTTTTAAGACTTTTGTCTCAGAAGGGTAATTCAGGCACAAAGGAGTAAATTAGGAACATTATGAAAAGGAAAGGGGTACCTATAGCCAGAAATTCACCTGAATTCCTGATTTTCTAAGACTCCAGGGAAAGGAGAAAATTAGATCCAGAATTGAGAAATGTGGAAGTGTGTGACGGTTCTGTGGCCCCAACGACAAAAAGTCATTTAGAAGGATACAGGGGCAGGGTATCCAGGGGTACGGGGATGTGCCGCAGCCCACGGACTCTGCTGCAGTCACAAAGAGTCAGACACGACTGAGCGACTGAACTGAAGTGAGGGGCAGAGAGTCAGGTGTTACCTAGAAAACAAAGACACTCTTGCCTACCTACTCATTAATGCTTGAAATCGCTAAGAACAGGAAGCCTTTTATTCCAGTACTCGCATCTGGAAAATATCTTGCATATACTAGACCTCCAGTAAGCATTTGTTAAATTGGATTAGAACTGAAGCATAAAGGGCAACCCCCCCTGGGAGAGGCAGCACAGTGACCTGACTCACTCAAGGGTGATGCAGTTTCCCTCGTCAAAGTATCGTTGGGTATCAAAAGTAAATTTTGGCTTCCAAAAGGAAAGGGGCTGCATTATTGAGAGACAGCAACATGAGGGTTGTGAAGACGACATTGCTCGATAGCCAACTTCAACTGAAACCATCCTCACTTCATGATTTTTAAGTATTTTGTTCCACTTCTTTCAAGAGGTGCGCGATGGAGTCCTTTTCTTTCCAACCATAGCAGAGAACATATTATCATGAGTCCCTTTATGATAGTTAATTTAAATATCCTTTGTCTTCACTCTGTGTAAAAAAGAGAAAGAAGATCCTTTCTGGTGGCTGTTCCCAGAGAGAACCCTGATCATGGGTAAATGTATGCAGCTGGCCTGGGTTTATTTCGAGTTCGCTCCCAGGAACACGCTTCCAATGGGGAATCACCAACAACTGCAATGTCCTTGGAGCATAGATGTTCCTGAGACCTTTTTTTGAATATTAAAACGTGAATTTCTCATTGTTAAGAAATCATTCCAATGATACATTTTTGTTACTGATACCTAGAGGCTTGTCTATCTGTATTTTAGAAGGAAAGCAGTTTTTTCCCTTAATGCACTGGTATATTTACTTTTCTTACTGACTTTCTTCTTTTTGTCTTAGCTTGTCAGCTCGAAACTAAGACTTATGCTTAGCTGCAATAACTATTCATAGCCTATTTTTCTATTTATCTCTTTAATTCCCTATATTATGCAGGTGACTTTTATTCTTCTACTCTTATTTAATGACTTAATCAAGCCTGTTTTTAACTAGATGAATTTGAAGCTCTTTGGAAATAGTGATATAAATGAAATAAGCTCTGTATTATTATATGCCATAATATATAGCCTAGTACATATACTCTATATGGGCTTCCCAGGTGGAGCTAGCAGTTAAAGAACCCACCTGCCAATGCAGGAGACATAAGAGATGCGAGGTCAGTCTCTGGGTTGGGAAGATGCCCTGGAGAAGGAAATGGCAACCAACTCTAGAACTCTTGCCTGGAGAATCCCATGGACAGAGGAACCTGGTCTACAGTCCATAGGGTCACAGACAGATACGACTCAAGGATTTTATTTTTCTCTTATTTAATTGTTTCATCAAGCCTATTTTTAATTAGATGAGTTTGAAGCTCTTTGGAAAAAGAGATACAAATGAAGTAAGCTATATATTATTACATACCATAATATATAGCCCAGTACATATACTATATAGTTTATTGTATTTTATTACTATTTTAAAACATTGTATTATTACATTTACATTTAATCTATATCTTTATAGATTACCATTGCTTTCATAATTTAGAGAATTTATGTTTCTCTGGTCATGCTCAGCATTATGAATGAAAATTATCCAATGAATGAACTGGAGACACCATGAGGTAAAGGCCAAGATAATTTTTCCCATTCAGTGGCTAATTATAAACGTATTTTCATCTTTAATGTCCCTTAAGGATAAAAATGAAGGACATTTTTTAGGGGATTTTTTTTAAGGTGTACCCTTCAGGGCAGAGAAAAGAAATGGAATTTAAAATGATGTTGGTTTTCATTTCAAAAGAAAATCCCCTAGGTTTTGGTGGGAACCTTGAAAATTCGAACTATTGACTATTTCTTAACCATTCTCCAATCAAAACACTGTAGCTTACTCATTTATCTAATAAATAGATGAGAAAATGGAACTTTAGAGCTTGGTGGTATTAAATGTTATGAAGTAATGGATTAATTTGCTGTTTGTCACTAGAGGGGGCTTTAGGAAAGTTTTAAACTGCGTCTCTGTGAGGAAGACAGCCAAGCAACAGGAGGCAATATTAACCTACAAATCTTACTCAAGGAGTGTAAGGAGTGAAAAGCATTTTGAAATGTGACTCCAAGGTAGAACTTCTCCAATAATAGTGACATGTATACCGAATTCTTTCCTGAGCACAGGAAGAAATTATTGTATTATCTTAAGGCCCTTCATGAATAAAAAAGGTCATCATTGTCAACCTATAACTTGATTTTTCTTAATTTAATTGTTAAAGCTGGAGAGAACAGTGATGACCATAATTCTCAATAAAGCAACATGAGCCTAACAGGAAAAAAAAAAAGACAAGAAAGGGTGGTAATAGGATAAACTGATCCCAAAAGACCGTTTTGAGTTCCCACGGGAAAAAGAACTCTGATATCTGAACACAAACATCATCTTGTCCATTGTGTAACACTACACAGGGGTCACTGCACTTTTTATTATGCTCCATTCCACACTTCCGTTTTTATTTTTCTTGCAGTTTATTTATTTTTAAAAACACTTTTTAAAAGCTTATTTATTTTATTTTTGGGTGTTCTAGGCCTTTGTTGCTGCGGGCAGCCTCTCTCTAGTTTGGGGGGGGAGGGGGGGCTGCTCTCTAGCTGCGGTGCGCGGTCATCTCCTTGCACCTTTACATTACATTTACATTTAATCTATATCTTTACAGATTACCATTGCTTTCATAATTTAGAGAATTAATGTTTTTCTGGTTACAGGCATGGACTTGGTTGCCTTGTGGGATGTGGGATCTTCCTAAATAAGGGATTGAACCTGCACTGGCAGGGGGATTCCTAACCACTGGACCACCAAGGAAGTCCCTTCCTACAGTTTAAAAGAGCACAGGCTTATGACTCTGGGGGGAGCTTAGCTGATTTCTTGCTACTAAGAGAAGAATCACTCATAGAATTGCATGTATTAAGCCCACTAGTAACTATCATATGTCTCCATGGCTCCCCAGGTGTGATCCTTAAATCTTTTCGTCCAATTAAGAGAAAATGTCTCTGTGAACAGAACTTAATCATTCTGTGGTTACTAGGTAGCCTGTCCCTACAGCTTAAGAAGAGCATTTTATCTCTTTTTCCACTGCCAATCAGTTGCCACAATGCATCGAAGGTGATGCTTGACCTAAAGGTTTGGTTATCTCCACTTAATGCATTCTCTGTTTATAAGTATCTTCACCATTAAAAAGAAAGCAAAGCAAAAAGCATAACTAACATGTTACTTTACCCTGATATAATTTTTTTCACTTAAAAAATAGAGTCTGGAGTTTTAATGATTAGTGGATTTCTGGGAAGTTGCAATAAGGCTTCTCTAAGTGTACTGATGAATCACAAATGGCCACATGCAATCAAAAACAAAACAAAACAAAACAAAAAAACACCCTGAGTTTGTAAACCACCAATGAAAACCATCCCTTTTTAATGCCCTAAGGGATCTAACCTCCACTTTAGACAAAATTAAGGACAGAAATGAAGGACATTCAGGACTATTTAAATTTGAAGTGAAGTGAAGTCGTTCAGTCGTGTTCAACTCTTTGAGACCCCATGGACTGTAGCCTACCGGGCTCCTCCGTCCATGGGATTTTCCAGGCAAGAGTACTGGAGTGGGTTGCCATTGTCTTCTCCAGAGGATCTTCCCGACCCAGGGATCAAACCCGGGTCTCCTGCATTGTAGGCAGATGCTTTCCCATCTGAGCCACAAGGGAAGCTGCATTAATTGCTTCTTTACACTATTTGAGGAAGAAAGCAAACCTCTGGGAGTCAGTGAAGGACAGAGGAACCTGGCATGCTGCAGTCCATGGGATCACAGAGTCAGACTTAGAGACTGAACAACAGCAAAGCGGGATGCTGGGGATGAGACTGGGTTGCTGACTCCCCCAGACATGTTCAGTCTCTGCCTTTGTTGACTGAAATATAGGCTTCTCTAACCTTCTCTGAACCCTTTCATTTCCTTGTCTGCAACAATTTTTCAGTGTTCACTGTGTTTCATGTTTTTAAAAAGAATCTAACATTTCCAACAGTATGAAAATACATAATGAAAACAACTCTTGTTACCTAATATTAAGTGTCCACTGAAGTGTATACCCATAGGAAACATCAAATTAAAGAAAAGCGTTGTGAGTTTAAAAAATGCGTACAGGAGACACAGCCTACAGTGAAGGCACAGTCTAGAAACTTTGGTCATGGTCTGGGCACAGAACAATTTCCTCTGTGTCATTTATAACATACAGAGTAGATCCTTATATAAGATAACTGGACAAATAAGCTAAAAAAAAAGTGACGCTCTGAGTCTTATTAATTTACTTTCTAAACAAGGCTAACAGTAAACAAATACTTTCCCTTGTACATCAGAAAATGTTTGGGCTAGAAGGATGCCAGTAATCACCAAGCCAAAACCTTCATCTTGCAGAAAAGACTGCTGGAGCCCAGAGCACACCCTCAGCCCACACAGCTCAGCCTTCTGACTCCTGATTTAGTGCTCATTCCACTAAGGCAGGAGACAGGCAGTGAGACAATTATCTCAGTGACATTTCATTATATATGTTTGCTGTCTTATGCATGTACCACCCCCCCAAAATGGAAATTTTATTTTATTGTGCAATCACGGACACATAAAATGGAAAAGGTAAATGAGAATTTGCTTAAGTCCTTTGTCATAGGCAAACCTGTATTTAAGCTGTCCAAGAGAAATGAAATATGTATAAAGTCTTACATTTTTCTAAAAGGCCAACTTATATGATTCTTTTAAAATGAGAGCAAGCTCAGTCAGCCCAGTTTTTCTCCTACCCTAGAGATGAGCATGAAAAGGCAAAAGATAGGACACTGAAGGATGAACTCCCCAGATCGGTAGGTGCCCAATATACTATGGGAGATCAGTGGAGAAATAACTCCAGAAAGAATGAAAAGTTGGAGTCAAAGCAAAAACAACACCCAGTTGTGGATGTGACTGGTGATGGAAGCAAAGTCCAATGTTGTAAAGAGCAATATTGCATAGGAACCTGGAATGTTAGGTCCATGAATCAAGGCAAATTGGAGGTGTTCAAATAGGAGATGGCAAGAGTGACCATTGACATTTTAGGAATCAGTGAAGTAAGATGGACAGGAATGGGTGAATTTAACTCAGATGACCATTATATCTACTGCTGTGGGCAAGAATCCCTTAGAAGAAATGGAGTAGCCATCATAGTCAACAAAACAGTCCAAAATGCAGTACTTGGATGCAATTTCAAAAACAACAGAATGATCTCTGTTTGTTTCCAAGGCAAACCATTCACTATTGCAGTAATCCAAGTCTATGCCCCAACCAGTAATGCTGAAGAAGCTGAAGTTGAATGGTTCTATGAAGACTTACAAGACCTTCTAGAACTAACACCCATAAAAGGTGTCCTTTTCATTATATGGACTGGAATGCAAAAGTAGGAAGTCAACAGATACCTGGAATAACAGGCAAATTTGGCCTTGGAGTACCAGATGAAGCAGGGCAAAGACTAACAGGGTTCTGCCAAGAGAATGCACTGGTCATAGCAAACACCCTCTTCCAACAACATAAGAGAAGACTGTACACGTGGATATCACCAGATGGTCAACACCAAAATCAGGTTGATTACATTCTTTGCAGCCAAAGATGGAGAAGTTCTGTACCATCAGCAAAAACAAGACAGGGAGCTGACTGTGGCTCAGATCATGAACTCCTTATTGGCAAATTCAGACTTTAATTGAAGAAAGTGGGGGAAATCACTCAGTTCAGTTCAGTTCAGTTGCTCAGTCATGTCGGGCTCTTTGCGACCCCATGAACCGCAGCACACCAAGCCTCCCTGTCCATCACCAACTCCCGGAGTCCACCCAAACCCATGTCCCTCAATTTCATGATGCCATCTAACCATCTCATCCTCTGTCATCCCCTTCTCCTCCTGCCCTCAATCTTTCCCAGCATCAGAGTCTCTTCCAATGAGTCAGCTCTTTGCATCAGGTGGCCAAAGTACTGGTAGTTTCAGCTTCAACATCAGTCCATGGGTCACAAGGAGTCAGACACGACTGAGCTACTCAACTGAACTGAACTGAGAGATGATCACTATACCGTAATCCAGAGATAATCTGTCATTCACATTGAGTTTGGGAGCATTTTTCATTGGAGAATTAACCCCTCAGAAGGGGCAGCTTCTCTGGACTTGCCTGGTGATCCAGTGGTTAGGAATTCACCTGCCGATGCAGGGGACACGGGTTCAATCCCTGGTCTTGGAAGGTCACTCATGCTGTGAGGTAACTAAGCCCATGCACCGCAACCCCTGAAGCCTGTGCATATGGAGCCCATGCTCTGCAACTAGAATGTGTGTGTGTGTGTGTGTGTGTGTGTGTGTGCAGCCGTGTCTGACTCTTTGTGACCCTTTGGACTGTAGCCCACCAAGCTCCTCTGTTCATGGAATGTTCCAGCAAGGATACTGGAGTGGGTTGCCGTTTCCTGTCCCAGGGAATTTTCCCACCAGGGATCTAACCCATGTGTTCTGTGTCTTTTGCATTGTCAAGTGGATTCTTTACTGCTGAGCCCTGGGAAGTCCAATACATAGGACAAAATTCTGGTTAAAGTGTAAAAGAGAAGAGAGGTGTGCCACACTAGGGATGTGTCCTTAAAGCTAAGAGTATGTCTTTCTTTTTCTCTTTCCTCCTTTCTCTGGACTGCAAAGTGGATGTGATGGCAGGACATGGAGCAGCCTTCTCAAACCATGAAGTGGCCTGGGATGAAGGCAATGCTTAGCATAGTAATAAGTTAGAAGGACCCTGAGACCTTGACACCGTGGAGCTTCATATAAATCCTAGTAGAATCCAACCCTGGGGTCAGACTTTCATAAAAGTAACAACTAAACTTTTGCAATTTTTTTTTTTGGTTATGCTGTGTAGCATGTGGGATCTTATTTCCCTGACCAGGGATTGAACTTGTGCCCCTTGCAGTGGAAGCAGGCGATGGGCTGCCAGGGAACTTCCTGCATTTTCTATTTCTCACTATTATACATAATCCTAACCCAACATAGTTAGATTTTTTGTAGACTTCAAAGTACACGATGGAAATGGATTCTTCTAGAAAGTAACTTTTTTGGCCACTTGGAATAGACAATCCAAAATGTCTCCTCAAATTAGAAATTACAATAGATTTTTTTTTTTTTTTACTATTCTATGTGGGTATTTTCATTATTTCTAATAAAAGTAATTTGAGAATTGATTTGAAATAAACCAAACTCATAATCAAATTTTATGTAAAGGTTGCCTTTCCCCAGTGTATTCTCTGTTCTTGGCATTATGCCGAATAATTGCTCTAACAATTCTAGAAATTTTGCTTACGATATCATGAAAATATTATAGGTTAAAGACTTAGATGGAAATCCTTGGGATGCACGGTGCTGACTGGTTATGTGAACTTGAGTATGATACCTCCCTGAGCCTCTCTGAGCCTCAGTTTCTTGACCATTAAAAGAGTTGAAATGCAATGTATGTTACTTCCAGTCCCTATATGGTGAAAAACACCATGTATTTTCAAAAAGTAGCCCTTTCTTCATGTTCTGACCAAGGCCAAATTGCTAAAACTTTGGAGTTATTTTGAACCCATGCTGTCATGCTGCTCATGGAAGATGGCAGATTTAGTGTTAGTGATTTCACTGGTATTTTGATCTTAGAGAATTATTCATGGTCTTAAATTATGTTTAAGCACCCAGATTGTTGACACTAGCATCTTAAAAAAAATTGGAAAGTTTCAGGGTCAGGGAGTAAATTATTCTGCCTGGTATCTTCTTGACTGATTGAACTGAGGCATCTTATATTAAACTGAAAAGAAATTGATTTCTTTTACCTTCTTCTCTGTTAAATATGTTTTTACATATTCCCTGTACCATACTTCAGGATCCTCTAGTGGTTACAGTCTAAATCAGAAGTCAGGAATGCCTGCGGTGAGTGGACAGTTGACATGATGTGTGAGGACGATAGGTGCTTGGTCACAGGTACTGCTTCCTTTTCAACAACAGACATGATCAGACACATCTCCCACTTGCAAAGCACACACAAACTCCAGTTGGCATTTTGTTGTTCAGCTGCTAAGTCGTGTCCGACTCTTTGCGACCCCATGCGCTGCAGCATGCCAGACTCTCCTGTCCTTCACAGTCTCCCAGAGTTTGCTCAAATTCATGTCCGTTGAGTCGGTGATAGTATCTAATCATCTCAACCTCTGCCACCCTCTTCTTTTGCCTCCAGTCTTTCCCAGCATCAGGGTCTTTTCCAGTGAGTCAGTTCTTCCCATCAGGTGGCCAAAGTATTGGAGCTCCAGCATCAGTCCTTCCAGTGAATATTCAGGCTTGATTGCCTTTAGGATTACTTGGTTTGACCTCTTTGCAGTTCAAGGGACTCTCAAGGTCTTCTCCAGAACCACAATTCGAAAGTACCAATTGAAAAAAAAAAAAGTACCAATGGGTAAGTCAAGATCTTTAGGTGCTGGAGGCCAAACCTGGCTGCTCATTAACAATCTCCTGGAGAGCTTTTGAAAAATACTTATACCTAGGCCTCCCTCACAGCAGTTCTATTTAATTCAGTTAGGGTTGGGCTTGGACGTTGAAACATAACTCCAAAGTTTTAGACATTGGTCTTTGTTAAAGCGCTAGGAAAAAGCTACTTTTTAAAAATACATGGTGGGGATTGGATGAACTGGGAGATTGGAATTGACATATATACACTACTATGTATAAAAATAGTTAACTAATGAGAACCTACTGTGTCTAATACTCAATGCTCCGTAGTGACCTAAATGGGAAGGGAATCCAAAAAAGAGGGAACATATGTAAACATGCAGCTGATTCACTTTGCTGTACAGCAGAAATTAACACAACATTGTAAAGCAACTCTACTCCAATTAAAAACAATATGAAGGGATTTCACTGGCGGTCCAGTGCTTAGGACTCTAAGCTTCCACTGCAGGGGCCTGGGTTCAATTGATCCCTGGTCAGGGAATGAAGGTCCTGCAGGCTATGCAGTGTGGCCAAAAAAAAGAGAGAAAACTTAACCATGTTTCTCAGGTATCTTCTGAGTTTTAAGATGAAGATACTGAGGCACAGATTATTTCATTTTCTATAAATCAAATAAGGGTCATCTCTGGCATGGCAAATCAGTTCTGCTCATCTCTAACACATCCTTCTTTCATTAGGCAACTATCTTTGAAGTCATGTTTTCCCAAATTTGTAATTCTATTGAGAGACAGGATTGAACCTTCTACATCTGTCTTAATTCCAAGGTCGAGAAGAGGTTTGATGCCTTTGTATTCCCAGCACCTAGCAGAATGACTTCTTTAGGGAACGTGCCCAACGCTCTTTTGTTGGTTAGGATAGCATTTCTCTCTGCAAGAATGCGTGTTCTTCTCTGTCTTCATAATGTCTTTTGCAATGTTTCTCCCCATCATGCTCAGGGTCAGTTATTAGAGAGCAGATATACAAGGAGGTCAAAGAAAAGGTGACTAGAAAGGAGGTCAGAACAGGCCCATTCAGAGTGAGCATGACTTACTTTCTCTGGGCTCCTCCATGCTGTGGTAGTAAGGGTAGGATAACTACTATAAAAAACCATCATCCCCTTCCCACCACGTTTCAGGGGCCCTGGCAAATAGATGGGGAAACAGTGGAAACAGTGGCAGACTTTATTTTTCTGGGCTCCCAAATCACTGCAGATGGTGACTGCAGCCATGAAATGCAAAGATGCTTGCTTCTTAGAAGGAAAGTTATGACCAACCTAGACAGCATGTTAAAAAGCAGAGACATTACATTGTCAACAAAGGTTCGTCTAATCAAGGCTATGGTTTTTCCAGTGGTCGTGTATGGATGTGAGAGTTGGACTATAAAGAAAACTGAGTGCCGAAGAATTGATGCTTTTGAACTGTGGTGTTGGAGAAGACTCTTGAGAGTCCCTTGGACAGCACGGAGATCCAACTAGTCCATCCTAAAGGAAATCAGTCCTGGGTGTTCATTGGAAGGACTGATGCTGAAGCTGAAATTCCAATCCTCTGGCCACCAGTTGAAGAACTGACTCCTTGGAAAAGACCCTGATGCTGGGAAAGATTGAAGGCAGGAGGAGAAGGGGACGACAGAGGATGAGATGGTTGGATGGCATCACCGACTTGATGGACATGAATTTGGGTAAACTCTGGGAGTTGGTGGTGGACAGGTAGGCCTGGCGTGCTGCAGTTCATGGGGTCGCAAAGAATCAGACATGACTGAGCGACTGAACTGAACTAAACTGATATTATAGATGTTTATATTTCTTTTTTGTAAATTCCAGTTGACAGGGATCTTGGTGTTAGCCAGCTGCTCTTCAAACAATTATTCACAGCGCTGACTTCTGGAGGGGGAGGAGGTCACCATTTTTCCCACGTGACTTCATGGTGACGTGGGCATGGCTTTCCGGCTGGCAGATGAGAGAAGTGAGAGGAGGATTGCCCATGGAACATTTTATGGGCCAGGACCGGAGTGGCCCTCTTCGCTTCCGTTCACATTCCATCCGGTTCTCAAGGGAGGCTGAGAGGCTGAGCCTAGCTCTGTGTCCAGGAGGAAGAGGTTATGGATTTGGTTGCACACTTGGATATATGTTTTTTAGTGTCTACTTCTTTTGGTTGCGCTGGGTCTTTGCTGCTGCACCTGGACTTCCTCTAGTTGCGGTGAGCGAGCTTCTGATTAAGGCGGCTTCTCTCGTTGCTGAACCCGGGCTTCAGGGCGTGTGGGCTTCAGTGCTTGTGGTGCTCGGGCTCAGTTGCCCCGAGGCACGTGGAATCTTCCCGAACTGGGGATCAAACCTGTATCCCCTGCATTAGCGGAGGGATTCTTAACGTTTGGACCACCAGGGAAGACCTACACTTGCATATCGGTGCCCAAACAGGAAGTCATTTGTAGGGACAGGTTGGACTGGCTGAGATGAGCACAGCAGCAACTGCTGAAAGCGGAGCTTTGGGCTGCCAATCCGCCCTCCTCCGCACTAGCCAGAGAGAATGTCTCACCTCTCAGCTGCTGCTCTCTTGTGTCATCTTTAGGTTTGCTCTCCCGCTGAGCAGTGACTGACAACAGACGCATGGGAATAAACAGACGTGAAAGAGAACAAAGTCGCCCGTGTTTCGACAAACCCCAGCTGTCAGGACGCGTCTCTAATACCCCAAGTACCGATCCCAAGTGTTTCTTAGAAGTGATCTCTTTAAAATAAATCAAGCCAGAATGCCCTTAACATTCATCATCTCCTGCTTTTATGCCGCTCTGTATGAGTTCTGTGGCATTTTGTCAGACCCTTTGTTGTTGAATAATAACACTGTTGTTTGGGGGAAAAAGAAGGCAAATTAGAAAGGAGAGCATGTGTCTATTGCAGCAAATATAATGGGCCCACAACTTTTATTCCTGGGAATGGGCTGCCATTGTGTGTCCTTACGCCACAGTGCGCTCTCTCACATAGAAAGGCTAATCTTAGAGGGGGGTAGACCACTCACCAAGGAAGGCTTGTCATATCCAAGAACCTAGAAAAACCATAGGAATTGATCAAAATCAACATTTCTGCAGCTTACCCAAGGAACATGGAGCACTTAGTCACTGGAAATACAGCCCAGCTGTATACACTAGGTGAGGTTTCTGTGAACTTTGCAATGGAAATGTGTATCTCTTTCCAGCTGTTGCTTGAGGATATTTAATCTGCAGAAACAGTTGAATTGCAGCTTGTCCCATATTTGCACAAATTACAAAGCTATTTCACTCTATGTGAAATATGATTTCTTTGCAAGAATGGTTATGAATAGTCAGGATCCCAGACCATCTTGAGTGCATCAGTCACTGACTTTTGGACCTGTTGACCACAAGTGAACGTAACTAGTCAAAATTCAGTAACCTTTTGGTCCTCAGCTGTTGCTCATATTCTTTGTTGGCTCTCAGAACTAGTAACTAAGCTAGAACAATGGTGGTTGAGGTGTGCCATTCTGAATTAACATTGAGCTGCAGAAAATGTGAGAGAAAATGTGAGTTACCCATGGCTAGTGGTAATTATGATAATCTTGCCTTTAGGTAAAGCCTAAAGACACTGTAAGAATGTCAAAGGGCTAGGGAGAAAATGTCAAAAGTATAAGATATAATAATTTAATCAGAATAAACAGAAAAGTAAAGGCAGAACGTTGAGAGGGTACCGCGTGCCTCACTTGTGCCTTGGAGCTGACTGTAGTTGTGTCTCTGGATCTCACTCTGTTTCTCTGGATTTATGGCTCCAAGCCTGATCAGGCTGGGTAGGGGACTGGGGGAAGGCTACCAGTTAGCGTTACAACCAATCCAAGACTAAGAGCTTTTAGCTGCCAGGCAACTATCACATGGTAGAACCTCCCCGTCTACAGTGAGAACCCTCCTGGACAAATAGGCAGGCAGGTGGGAGGGGCATGGACTTTATTTGTTGAGCATCTGTGATCCATAAAGCGCCACTTTGAGTGCTAAGAGAGGGACACAAGGTGGTGATTGGGGTGGGCGGAGGAGGAAAGGGGCTTGACCTGAGTTATCAGGAGATGTGACTTAAAATCCTTTTTATGTGAAGGTGGTCTCTCCTACACTTCCCACCCCTGCCTCAGCATAGACTGTATATTCCTGAAGGACAGGAACCCCAATAATACACAGCATGATACCAGAAAAAACCCTCAGCTTTCTAATCAGATTACTCGCTCTGATTCTACATTTATTTAACTTTTTCTGAACCTCCATATTTTTACTCTATAAAATGAGCACTAAAACAAGGATCTCAAAGGGTTGTTTTCATATCCATTAGGTGCTCACGGTTAGCTTCTCCTCCCCTGGGTTCTTGCTTATAATAGATTCTTAATAGAGAAATTAATTGGAGACATTTTGTAGAATTATAGGGTGTTTAAACTGGAAGAACCTTTCAAAATCATCTAAGCAATTATCACACTGAATTTTAATTATATTTTTCCTTTTCCTTGATTTATGAATTGATGAGAGAAGAGCTGTTATCAAAATGTAATAACATCTTGCCTATTAGATAGGAAAAGATAAAGAATGAGATATCCAATATTGGTGAGGGTGTAGAGAAGCTTTACATGCCTTGTTTATGTATACAATTTCCAGGGTGCAGTCCCCATGATATGGACCAAATATTTAAACATATATATAAACCCTTTGACTTAGTACTCTCACATCTAGAAATTTATCCTGTGGAGATAACTCATCAGTAGCACAAAGATTTATGTAAACAGTTTTCATTGCAGTGTTACTCATAATAAAAAAATGCTGGACACACTAAATACTCCTAACTAGGGTATTAGTTAAATTAATCTGGGTGTATCTCTGTGGTAGAATATATAACAAATCTATACTAATCCACATGGAGAGATCTTCATGATGAATTGAGCCAGAAAGCAGGTCACAAAACATCATCCAGAATATATTTATGTACATACATTTATTAAGGCATGCATGTGTCCATGCACAGAGGGAGGTTGGAGGAGGGTCAGCAGTTTTAAACAATTACCTCTGGGTGATTTGGGCTACTTTTTACATTCTTCCATTCTAAAATGCATGGATTGTCTACTTGAGCATGTGTTGACTGACTTTGCAATCAGGAAAAAGTCATAAAGCTATTTGCAGTTTGAAACAAAAGTCAGAAAAATAAATATTCCTTCATGTTTCACAAGTTAATTATGCTGCTTGGGAGTGTCACTGTGCAACTGAATTTTGTTTTTATTATTTAGCTGACTGCCAGACCAGGTGTTTACATGGCCATAACTGTAGAAAGCCCACATTCCAGTCTCTCTTCTCAGTTTCTCCACTTCCCATTTTGGAAGTTCTGGGATTTCCCTAGGTCCTTTTTTTGAAATAAGGCAGTAAGTAAGTAAATAAGTAAACAAATAAAAACCACCCTGTCTCTCCCTAATTTTAAAGCTTATCCTATCATAAATCCATTCTTCCCCCTAAATAAAAGCAGATGGTTGACCCTCCTATAGTGTGAATCTGTCAAGGGACTACCAAACAAAACAGATTTCCTGTCTTGTGATTAAAGAATTTTAAGGACTTCCGGGTAAGATGCAGGATGTGTACTGTGTACTGGTTGCCATGGCTTCAACTGAGGCTAGGCTATTTAAGCTTATCCTTAATTTGGATAGACAGGAATCTCAGCTTTGTAGGGTTAAAAATGGTGCAAAGCCATGGCTATATTTAGATTGAATGGGAGCCTGGCTATAGTAACAGCTAAAAAAGTGGTCCCCATCTTTAACCCTTTGGCTACCAATCTGGAAAAAGGAAGTGAATTGAATTTTCTTCAGAAAATAAAGCTGCCATGACAGAGAGAAGGCTAGTGTTTAAATATGTAGTATTTTTGAACTAACACCCTGATATTAAAAAAAAAAAACCTTTACTTAAAAGGCCTGTTTTAAGTTTAAAAATGAGCTAGTCGGTTCCCATGGCACTTTTACTCTTGAAGGATTCTAGACTGTAACCAATTAAACATTTTTAGCAACTAATTTCTTTTTCTGTTTGCAAATAGCACTTGGGAGCAAACAGGCAGTCGAGCCTTAATAGCTTATCCTTGGTTCTGTTACCCATGTTATTTCATGTAGCATGCTATGTGTTATTAAAAAATGTATCAAGGGTTTTAACTCTGAAATTAAAGGAACTATAAAGGCATGTACTAATTTCAACTCAAGATTTCCGACCCCTCATTTTGGAAACTGCAGAGGCTCTTTATGGGCACCTGCTAGTTTGGAAAGTCCACCCAAATCAGAATCAGAAAACAGAAGTTCCCGATCCAGTCCTGCCCCTGGTTGGCTCCGGGATTTGGTGCAAACCAGTCACTTAATCTGCCTGTGCCTCAGTTTCCTTAAGTGTCAGCTCTTCCATTTTGAGGATACTTCAATCAGATGAGTTGTCTACTCAAAACTTTTTTTCTTTTTAAATAATCAGTTTATGCTTTCTTTAAATAAAACCCATGTGGAAACTGATTGTGAAAACCAGAGAAGCGGGGTTCTGCTTGTTAATGCTGGTCCCGCACTTGACTTATTAAGTATGAGCCTCTAGGGCGTCCTAGAGCACCATCTGAGAAGCATTGATCTGCAAATTGAAGATATACTAAAGAGAAACTTCCACATTTTATTCAATTTCAAAAGTCAGGCTATGGTTCTGAGAAATCTCAAAAAAATAATGCCATAAATTTTTAGAAGGCTAAACTCTCCATCCTACACCAACAAAATCAAAGCCTAGCAACTTCCAAAAGGCAGGAATTATGATTTTTCGCATTATGGGTTATAAGCGCCGTGGCCTTGATTTTCCTGATACTTGACCTTCAGGGACACAGATGTGAGTCCTCTCCCCAAGGTTTATTTATTATTTTGTCGTTGTTCAGTCTCCAAGTCATGTCCAACTTTGCGACCCCAGCACGATAGGCTCCCCAGTCCTTCACTATTTCCCAGAGTTTGCTCAGATTCATGGCCATTGAGTTGGTGACGCCATCCAACCATCTCATTCTCTGCTACGCCCTTCTCCTTTTGCCTTCAATCTTTCCCAGAGTGAGGGTCTTTTCCAGTGAGTCAGTTCTTCACATCAGGTGGCCAAAGTATTGGAGTTTCAGCTTCAGCATCAGTCCTTTCAATGAATATTCAGGGTTGATTTCCTTTAGGATTGATTGACTTGACCTCCTTGCAATCCAAGGGGCTCTCAAGAGTCTTCTCCAGCACCACAATTTGAAAGCATCAGTTCCATGATGCTCAGCCTTATTTCCGACTCTCACATCTGTATATGACTACTGGAAAAGCCATAGCTTTGATTATACGAACTTTTATCGGCAAAGCGATGTCTATGCTGTTTAATACTTTGTCTAGGTTTGTCATAGCTTTCCTTCCAAGGAGCCAGTGTCTTATCAATTCCATGACTGCAGTCACCATCCGAAGTGATTTTTGAACCCAAGGAAAGAAAATCTGTCACTGCTTCCATTCCCCCCCCCCCCCATCTATTTGCCATGAAGTAATGGGACCAGATGCCATGATTTTAGTTTTTTAATGTTGTTTCAGGCCAGCTTTTTCACTCTCTTCTTTGCCCTCATCAAGAAGCTCTTTAGCTCTTCGCTTTCTGCCATTAGAGTGGTATCATCTGCATACTTGAGGTTGTTGAATATTTTTCCCAGCAATCTTGATTCTAGCTTGTGATTCATCTCTTCATCTAGTCCAGCATTTCACATGATATACTCTGTATATAAGTTAAATAAGTTATAAGTTACATGACTTATAACTTATAAGTATAACATAACTTATAAGTATATAAGTATAACCTAAGTATAAGTATATAACTTATAAGTATATAAGTTATATGCTCTGTATATAAATTAAATAAGCAGGATGACAATGTGCATCCTTGTCATACTCTTTTCCTAATTTTGAACCATCAGTTGTTTCATGTCTGGTTCTAACTGTTGCTTCTTGTCCTGCATCCAGGTTTCTCAGGAGACAGGTAAGGTGGTCTGGTATTGCCATCTCTTTAAGGATTTTCTACAGTTATTTGTGATCCACAGGGTCAAAGGCTTTAGCATAGTCAGTGAATCAGAAGTAGATGTTCTTCTGGAATTCTCTTGCTTTTTCTGTGATCCAGTTGGATGTTGGTTATTTGATCTCTGGTTCCTCTGCCTTTTCTAAATCCAGCTTGAACATCTGGAAGTTCATGGTTCACGTACTGTTGAAGCCTGGCTTGGAGAATTTTGAGCATTACTTTACTAGCTTGACAAATGAGTGCAACTGTGTGGTAGTTTGAGCATTCTTTGGCATTGCCTTTCTTTGGGATTGGAATGAAAACTGACCTTTTTCAGTCCTGTGGCCACTGCTGAGTTTTCCAAATTTGCTGGCATATTGAGTGCAGCACTTTCACAGCATCATTTTTAAGGATTTGAAATAGCTCAACTGGAATTTCATCACTGCCAACAGCTTTCTTCACAGTGATTCCTCCTAAGGTCGACTTAACTTTGCACTCCAAGATGTCTGGCTCACAGAAGTAGATGTTTTTGTGGAATGCCCTTGCTTTCTCTATGATCTAGTGAATGTTGGCAATTTGATCCCTGGTTCCTCTGCCTTTTCTAAACCCAGCTGTACATCTAGAAGTTCTCTGTTCACACACTGCTGAAGCCTAACCTGAAGGATTTTGAGCATAACCTTACTGAATGTGAAACGAGTGCAATTCTTAACTTACAATAAAGTGATCAGCTGCTTGATGCATTCCCTTTGCTGTGTGGGTGTTTGTTTTGATGGGTGAATATCTAACCATTAACTCATCGTTTCATAACTTTAAAGTTTTTATTTTCTTTTAGATTTTTTTATGGCTTTGCATAGTCCACCAACTCCATTAATTTGAACAAAAGAATGCAGCTTTTAGAGATAATGTGATTATTCTCAGTGTTAAACCAACCTCTGTCTGTATTTATGCAGGACTATTTTGCTTTTATTTAGAGGGGAAGTTGCAATGCTGAGAAAAGCTCTGGTTGGAGGAAAGACTTGAGGACTCCTGTGGAGGAAGCTGGAGTTTGGACTCCAGAATGACTTTTATTAAAACCTGATAAAAATGATTTTTATTCCATTTCTACTAAACATAGACCACTACTGGGAAATAATATTGAAAAGGACAGCAGATCTCAGAATTTCAGTATTTCAGACAAGATTTCAGGATCAACAATGAAGACTTTATCTGATTCTTTCCTTAATGTCTCTTAATAGCTGTAATCTGCCTAGGAATCAATTGTAGTATAATCTGCAACTGAAAGTGTGGGTGCTTCCAAGTACTGAGCTACACAGGTAAAATAAAGCTGAGTAAAAGCACTGTGATTTATAGTGTGATCTCTATGAGAAAAATATATTGTGCTTAAAACTAACATTGCACTGTACTTCCAAAACCACTCTACAAACTATTTATAGAGAAATCACATCAACCACCCACCACTTGGTAAAACAGAGCAAGTATTTTAACACTGAAAGTCAACTTACAGAACATCAAGGGAATTGGTAATGGAAGGAAATAGGCTGGAAATGACAGGCTGGAGACGTAGCTGACTTTCATTTTTTATTTTTAACCTTTAAGGTGTAATATGTATTCAGAGAAATGCATGTAAATGTCACCTAGCTGAATGTTCACAAACATAACATGCTTGTGTAACTAGTACTCATAAGGAAACAGAATAGTACTGAAAACCTCCAAGTCTTCACGTCACTGCCTTTCTTCCAGGTCACTTTAACAGCCTCATTTTTTAGGATTTGAAAAAGCTCTGCTATCTTGTCTTCTAATGTAGATTAGTTTAGGGTGGTCTTGACTTGTCTGTAAATGAAATGATGCAATATGTGCTCTTTTGTGGCTGGGGTCTTTCATTTAACTTGATGTTTCTGACCATCTACATTCACTCCTCTGCAAAGTACTAAATTGTGAAGCTAGCTGTACAATGTATCGATCCATCCCATTGTCGCTGGCCATCTTGCTCGTTTTGGGGTTTTGACTACTATCAACCCTGCTTCTAATGAACATTCCTTTTATATAGATTGTGATTTTATGTATTTATTTTTGACTATGCCAGATCTTCACTGCTGCGAGAGCGTTTTCTCTAGTTGTGGCAAGCAAGGGCTGTTCTCTACTTGCAGTGCGCGGGCTTCTCATCGTGGTGGCTCCTCTTGTTGTGGAACACGGGCCCTTGGGCGCCTGGGCTTCAAGAGTTGTGGGTCCCTTATGGTGAACAGGCTTTTGCTCCAAAGCCTGTGGCATCTCCTGGTTCAGGGATCAAACCCGTGTCTCCTAGATTTTCAGGTGAATTATTTACCACTGAGCCACCAGGGAAGCCCCTAATGAACATTCTTGATCATATCTTTTGAGTATACATTTAAAAGTGAAATTGCTATGTCATAGGACAAGTACATAATAGGTACTGCTAATTAGTTTTCCAAATGGTTGTACCAGTTTACACTCTCAACTTTGTGTGTGTCTGTGTTAAGCCATTTCAGTCCTGTCCGACTCTTTGTGACCCTATGGACTGCAGCCCGCCAGGCTCCTCTGTCCATGGGATTCTCCCGGCAGGAATCCTGGGGTGGGTGGCCATGCCCTCCTCCAGGAGATCTTCCCAACAGTAGCTGATGAGAATCCTGCTGGCTGTCTTTTGTTATTTTTTGTTCTTTGTTATTTCTGGTGGGTGAGTAGTGGTATCACATTATGCTTTTAATCTGCATTTACTTGATGACTAAAATGTTGAGCACTCTTTCATATGTGTATTGGTCATTTTGATAGCTGCTTTTGTGAAATGTCAGTTTGGGGCGTTTGCCCAATTTCCAGTTGGGCACGACTAAGAGTTGGACAAGACTTATTTTCTTTTCTTATTGAGTTGCAGGAGTTCCTTACATCCACTGGATAATTTCTTGATTTTCTTAGGTACAATGTGATTTTTAGTGTTCATGTTTATGCTAGGAATTTTTTTTTAATGTTTTCAGGTATTCTGTTTACTATGACTCTTAGACTGATGTTTATTAAGACCTGGAAAGCTTCTAATGACACTTGGCTGGAAAAAGTAACCTTATTCCAGGGGTGGAGTCCCAAAATGTGCATTTGTAGCATGGACTTGGAATCTCACCTGGAGCCTGCTACTGGCCAAGTGAGTTATTCTGTCAAATGCCAGATCAGTCTATCTGGCCCTCTGTCTTCTTCCTTATTAGAAAGGGTGCCGAAACCAGTGATGAATCTATAGATTAAAGAGCGAATGGGTCTAGGATTCACTCATACACACTGGCTCCCGGGAGACACAGACAAGGAAACAGTACACTTGTATCTTTTGGCTAGCCTCCTCCCCCCCACACAAGAAAGAAATAAAATAATAACTAAAACAAAATGCATCACTTTTAATGACAGAAGACAAAACAAAACAAACCTCATTAGTTATCTTTGGAGTATGATAGGGAGCAATTCCTTATTCTGAAAACTGGTTCATAAAGAGAAAAAATTGAACATTTTTTGGGGGGAGGTCCTCTTCTGCTTGGACCATCTGAAGGTCTAAAAGTGTTAGCCACTCAGTCGTGTTTGACTGTTTGTGACCCATGGAACCCACAAACCTCCTCTGTCCCTGGAATTCTCCATGTTGCTGCTGCTGCTGCTAAGTCGCTTCAGTCGTGTCCGACTCTGTGAGACCCCATAGACGGCAGCCCACCAGGCTCCCCCGTCCCTGGGATTCTCCAGGCAAGAACACTGGAGTGGGTTGCCATTGCCTTCTCCAATGCATGAAAGTGGAAAGTGAAAGTGAAGTCGCTCAATCATGTCCAACTCTTAGCGACCCCATGGACTGCAGCCTAACAGGCTCCTCTGTCCAGGGGGTTTTCCATGTAAGAGTACTGGAGTGGGGTGCCATTGCCTTCACCATACCTCAAGGTAATTAAATACTCTATGAGGAAATGATCTTCTTTATACAAGAGTTTCAGCTAACAAATGCAAAAAGAGCAAAAGAATTAGAACATCATCATTTTGCAACCCCAAACAATCACTCTAGGCAATAATCACAAATGAACAGAAAGCAGAGGAAAGCTATTGGGGAACTTTATAAGGGGAAGATGAGGTTGATGACAGCCGAAACCATTGATCCGTCTCACCGTCACCCAAAAAGACACGGGGGCATTAATGCGAGGCAATGCAAATCCAAAACCTCACTTATGGAGTGTCCCTGCTGAAACTAGTGAAGCTGACTCTGCTCGAGATCTAATTTCTCGTTTATAGGAAAAAGGGGAGATAGGGAACTATTGACGCCACTCAAGGAATGGATTAAAATCCAAGGAACTCGACTGTGCAAAAGACCTGACACGGTTTCTTCAACAGATAAATTAGAAGCGAAAAGAAGAGACGGAAGAGCACTCAGAGATCAAGAGGCAAGTGATCTGTGACCCACAGACCAAATGCAGATCGTACTGGGCTCCCGTCTCAAACAGGCCAACTGACCAAAGAAACCGTATATGAGACAGTTGGGGCGAATGCGAACACGGACTAGATATCTGATATTCGTAGGAATATTGTGTTAGTTTTTAGGTGACATATGGCATTTTGCTCATGTTTAAAAAAGTCGTTATCTTTGAGAGGTTTATTAGGAAGTATTTTAATTTTAGAAATAATTGTGTTTACTTAGTTAAGTACTTCTGGCTGTGCTGAGCCTGCTGCCTTGTGCGGGCGGCGGGCAGGCGTCTCACCGCGCGGCTTTCCTCGCTGACCCCGCGCCCTGCGGGCGAGCAGGCTTTATTCGCCGCACGTGCGCTCAGTGGGCGAGCGGCCTGTGGGCGGCGGGGCGCGTGCTCAGTGGTCCCGGCGCGCAGGCCTAGCTGCTCCTCCGCACGTGGGATCTTCCCAGGCCGGGGACTGAACCCCTGGGCCCTGAATTGCGAGGCAGACGCTTCTTAACCACTGGTGCACCAGGGAAGCCCCAGGAAGTATTTTTAGCTGGAATAATACAATGACTGGGATTTGCTTCCAAACAGTTCCGCGGCAGAGGGGCGTGTGCAAGTACGCACGAAACTGGATTGGCTGTTTCGTGTTGAGTATTGAAATGGGTTTGGGGAACGTGAAGGTGCATCGTCACTTTGAGCTAACTGACGAAACTGTATGCTTATGATTTCTATCTGTGTTTTTTATCAGTTTCTTGTTGCTCTCCTAACAAATTACCACAAGCTGGGGTGCAACAACCGCAGTGTCTTCTCACAGTTCTGGAGTCCAGAAGTCTGAAAGCCCGCAGGGCCGAGCTCCTCCAGCGCCTCTAGTGGAGAATCCATCCTTTGTCCAGCTTCTGGCGGCTGGTAGCCTGGCTTCCCTGGTGGTTCAGATGGCAAAGAATCCACCTGCAATGCAGGAGACCTGGGTTCCAGCCCTGGGTCGGGAAGATCCCCTGGAGAAGGAAATGGCAGCCCACTCCAGGGTTCTTGCCTGGGGATTGCATGGGCAGAGGAGCCTGGTGGGCTACAGTCCGTGCGGTGGCAGAGTTGGACAGGACTGGGCGGCTGGCAGGCACGGCCGTGCTCACCCCGGAGCTGCATCGCTCAGGTGTCTGCTGGCGCTGCCAGCTGTCTTCCCTTGCGTCTGTCCCCTCCCTCTGTGCCTGATGCGCTCAGTCCTGTCCGACTCTCTGCGGCTCCATAGACTACCGCCCGCCAGGCTCCTCTGTCCATGGAATTCTCTCTGCCTCACTCTTAAAAGGACATTTGTCATTGGATTTAGGGCCCGCCCAGATACCTTGGATAATCACATCTCAAGAGCCTTAATTTAATTACGTTGGCAAATACCCCTTTCCCAAACAAGGTAGCATTCACCAATTCCTAGTATTGGGACGTGAGCATATCTTTTTAGGAGTCATCATTTGACCCACTGTGATGACATACTTCAATACAAACATTTGAAAACTAATAACCAAAAAAAGCAATTTAGTCTTTCTAAATTTGATATTAAGGAATAACTGTCAGAATTATTCCTAATTTCAAATGTGTGAGACACCCTTGATTTCTTCCCTTCTACCTTACCACTCTGGTAAGTCTTGCCTTTTCTACTTCCAAAATGTAAATCAAATCTTTCTATTTGTTTCCAACCTACAACTCTCAATGACATAATCTCATCTATTCTACAGCAGTCTTCTTCCTGATCTTCAGGGTTTCTAACCTTGGCTCATTTCATTTCATTCTTTACAGAGAAACCAGAGTAATTACAACAAAAGAAAACAAAAACTTCACAAATCTAATCAGTGCCCCCTCTTTGGTCTGTCTGTGCAAGGTAGTCCATCGCTTTCAAGGTAAAATCCAATCTTCACGAGGCGTCAAAGCTGGGAGTAATCCAGACCCCAGCTGTTTGTCTACACTTGCCTGGGGCCATTCACTCTGTTGCCCACACACACACACACACACACACACACACACAAGGAATCAGTTACTCATTTTGATACAGATACATTATAAAAGGCTGAGCACCGAAACATTGATGCCTTTGAACTGTGGTGCTGGAGAAGATTGTTGAGAGTCCTTTGGACAGCAAGGAGACCAAACTAGTCAATCCTGAAGGAAATCAATCCTGAATATTCATTGGAAGGACTGACACTGAAGTTGAAGCTCCAAAACACTTTGGCCACGTGACGAGATGAACTGACTCACTGGAAAAAACTCTGATGCTGGGAAAGATGAGGGTGGGAGGAGAAGGGGACGACAGAGGATGAGGTGGTTGGATGGCATCTCGGACTCAATGAATATGAGTTTGAGCAAGCTCCGGGAAACAGTGAAGGAGAAGTCTGGCGTGCTGCAGTCCATGGGGTTAGTTACAAAGAGTCGGACACAACTGAGCGGCTGAACAACAACACTAGAAAGCGCGTAAAGAACAGTAGACGCTCTCCCCCTGTCTTCCCAACTACCTTTTCGTTTAGGGCTATGACATGTGGGTTGTGTCCTTTTAGAAAAAGAACAGGACACAAACCAGCATGTCATTATTCAATATATGCTTCTGTTCTTGTTCAGTTGCTCAGTCATGTCTGACTCTTTGAGACCCCATGGACTGCAGCACACCAGGCTGCCCTGTCCTTCACCATCTCCCAGAGTCTACCCAAACCCATGTCCATCGAGTCAGTGATGCCATCCAACCATCTCATATTCTGTCGTCCTCTTCTCCTCCTGCCCCCAATCTTTCCCAGCATCCGGGTCTTTTCCAATGACTTGGCTCTTCACATCAGGTGGCCAAAGTATTGGAGCTTCAGTTTCAGCATGAGTCTTTCCAATGGACATTCAGGACTGATCTCCTTTAGGATGGACTGGTTGGATCTCCTTGCAGTCCAAGGGACTCTCAGGAGTCTTCTCCAACACCACAATTCAAAAGCATCAATTCTTCGGTGCTCAGCTTTCTTTTTGGTCCAACTCTCACATCCATACATGACCACTGGAAAAACCATAGCTTTGACCATGTGGACCTTTGTTGGCAAAGTAATGTGTCTGCTTTTTAATATGCTGCCTAGGTTGGTCATAACTTTCCTTCCAAGGAGCAAGCGCCTTTTAATTTCATGACTGCAGTCACCATCTGCAGTGATTTCGGAGCCCCCTAAAATAAAGGCTCTCACTGTTTCCATTGTTTTCCCATCTATTTGACATGAAGTGATGGGACTGGATGCCATACTTATATATGCACAAACCAATATATGCTTATATAACTTGGTAACCTGCTTTTCCTAGTTAGCAATGAATTGAGAATCTGTTTTCATATTATTAAATATATAGCTTCATCATTATTTGTTAGGCTTTTGATCCATATTTCCAAATCACCCTATCAAAGACTTGTACCAATTTAGCAATACATGAATGTGCTCTTGAGAGCCCCTTGGACTGCAAGGAGATCCAACCAGTCCATCCTAAAGGAGATCAGTCCTGGGTGTTCATTGGAAGGACCGATGCTGAAGCTGAAACTCCAGTACTTCGGCCATCTGATGTGAAGAGCTGACTCATTTGAAAAGACCCTGATGCTGGGAAAGATTGAGGGCAGGAGAAGGGGACGACAGAGGATGAGATGGTAGGATAGCATCAACTACTCAATGGACACGAGTTTCGGTGGACTCTGGGAGTTGGTGATGGACAGGGAGGCCTGGTGTGCTGCAGTCCATGGGGTTGCAAAGAGTCGGACACGACTGAGCAACTGAACTGAACTGAGCTGAATGTGCTCATTTCCCCACATCCTTCAAAATCTTTTTAATCTCTGCCAACCTGAGGGATGGAAAACAGCATACCATTGTTGTTTCAATGTACATTTCTTGGATGGTAGTGAAGTTGAGCTTTTTTGTTTCTGATACTCCTTACCTGTAGTTCTTCATAATTATGCAGTTCAAAGTGTTTGCTTATATTTTAAGAAGAAAAGGCAAATTTTCTAAGGAAGAGTTGTGTCACTCTTTCAGCATGCACGGTAATGGCTCTATCACCATGCCGTGGTTAGAGTTCTGTCAACACCTTGATAAAAATGTTCACTCTTTTGTATCATCTGAGAATAGAGCCTGGACTTTATACCTCTCTTCAGAGTGTCTTTATTTTCTTCTTGTAAGATATGAGTCATAGAAAATCACCCATGATCAGTTTTAAAGCTTGTTGCTTGTATTTTCTGAAATACATATGGGGAAATAAAGAGGAAAATTCAGATTTAGTATCTAAGTTTCAGACTGTGGTCCAGCAATTTACACTTGCCAGTGCCTGGGGTTTTGATCACCCCTGGGTTTCAGATTGGAGTTCAAATAACTTTATGCATCAGAATACCCAGCAATTATTTTTCCTGTTATGTTAATTTTAGAGAGAAAGTCAGAGGAAAGCATAGGGAAGCCGTATCTGATGCTGCCACCCATTCTCTACATTATTTTTGGACAGGCTCTTTGCTGTTGCATCTCTGAAAAAAGTACGGGCCCAGTATTTCAAGGTACCTTGTCCCTCTAAATATTCAAGTGCACCACAAGCTTGCTTATGTGGTGATACCAGGCATTATGGCTTCCCCCGTGGCTCAGAGGTAAGGAATCCACCTGCAGTTAGGAGACAGAGGAGACGCGGGTTTGATCCCTGGGTCAGGAAGCTCCCCTAGAGGAGGGCATGGCAGCCCACTCCAGTGTTCTTGCCTGGGGAATGCCTGGACAGAGGGGCCTGGCTGGCTGCGGTCCATAGGGTCACAGAGTCAGACACGCCTGAAAAGACATACGCACACACCAGGCATCAGAGCAACAGCACTTTTGACTGTCCAAGGTCCTGAAATAGCACACGTTTTTATTCTACAGTCTTGTTTATTATTTTGAACTCCAAGTAACCACACATCATTTCCTGCTTCTTATGTCCTCTTTGAGCAAGCTCCAGGAGATGGTGAAGGACAGGGAAGCCTGGCGTGCTGGAGTCCATGAGGTCACTTAGCGACTGGAAAACAACAGTGTAGCCTCTCTCATGTATGTTTAAAGTTTGTGCATTTGGATGTGGGTCAGTGGACTGAACAGAGCATTTTTGTATGTGGTAGAGTGCCGTATGTTTTAAAAGGTACTCTTCTAGAAATAAATAGTCAAATCATCCCAGCAAACCAACATGCTTACGGTTGTGACTGTGAGACCAAGTAACTTCTAGACAAACTCAAAAGCATGAACGAGGGACCTCCCTGGCAGTCCGGCTGCTAAGACTCTGTGTTTCCACTGCAGGGGGCATAGGTTTGATTCCTGGTCAGGAAACCAAAATCCTGCATGTTGCATGGCATGGCTAAAAATAAAGTCCAGAAAACCCACCCAAAAAACCATCAACCAATATGATCCAAACCACAGTGACTCTTTGTGACCGTTTGGACTGTAATATGTCAGGCTACTCAGTCCATGGGATTCTGCAGGCAAGGATACTGGACTAGGCTGCCACGCCCTCCTCCAGGGGATCTTCTCAACCCAGAAATTGAACCTGTGTCTCCTGCATTGGCAAGCACCTTCTCTACCTGCTGAACTATCAGTCAATCCCTTAGAGACCTAATTGCAAATGGAAATGCTAAAGAGGTGATCAGATCAGATTATCAGGATTATAAATATAATATGTATACATACATATTAATATATATAATATAGTATAATAATATATATTATACAGCATATAATATATATAGTATGGCAAAATGCATTTTAAAAAATCAGAAATGCTATACTTATCTCAAAAATCTGTAAGATACAGAGACACATGGAAATAATGTTTTAACGTCAAATATGAAGGGCCAATCTACAGGACGTGCCATTTCATGGGAAAGAATGGATACGGGAAAGACACTCAGTTTGTACTTTTTTTTATTTTAATCTAATCTTTACCAAAAACAAAGGTCAGCCGTGATCAGATATGTGGCTCATGTACATCTGTGATGGGAGGAGGAAAGTCAGGCCAGATCAAGTGGGGAAGCGTCAGCATCTGTTGAATGACTGAGTACTCTAGGCAGCTTCATGAAATCGGCTCAGTGTAGGGAGAAAAATAAATTGAGGTGGTTCCCTCCTTTAATAAAGAGATGGCGCGTACATACAGAAGAAAGCTCAGAGTTCAGTACTTTGACTAAACAATAGAAGCTCAGAAAGGCTGAGTGACTTGCTCAAGCTCATACAGTTTAGTAGTGATGGAGCTGGGAGTAGACATGAGGGGTTCTGTTCTCTCTCACAATGGCCTTCCCACCCTGTGACTGCCGTCTCATACATAAAACAGCATTTATGTAAAGGAGCATGTGCTAGACACGGAAAACTACAGATACTGGGCAATAAATAAATGAAAGGATGATAAAGTGAATGGTATGGGGAGGAACTGTGAGTCAGGAGACACATGCTTGGTTTGATAAAAGTTTTAAGAAGAAAAGATGACCGACCAAAGGTGTGAGGACAGACATGAGAATAGCTCCAGAGTTACCTGTACGGAGGAAGCCCCACAAACCACATGCAAGCATCTGGGGGCCGATCAGAGAGAAGGTTTGCTGAAGGTGTTTCAGCAAATAAAGGACAAGGGTCTGACAAGTGCTTGATTAACCAGAAGGCTTCTGAAATGAGGAGCTTCGGATAAGCGACATTTCTGATAGGTAACTGACTGTGTGTTTGTTTTCCCACAGCGCCCAGATTCCCCCGCTTGGTGTTTCTCAGATCTGTTAGTCCATTTCATGGGCCCCTTGAGACCTGCTCAGGATGTGTCTGATCCTGTCCTGACTCTGTCATGGATTCACCTCACCTCTCAGGACCTGATCACCGCTTCTGTAAAACAGAGGGTTCCGGGACATCAAAGACTCCTGACTTCGCATAAAAGAGTCACGGGGGCTCTTGGTAAAGAAAGAAATCCCACGGCCTTAGGCCTATGAAACAGGGTCTCGAGAAGCAGCAGTTGGTCCTTGGGATCTGCCTCACGTCAGCTGGAAAGTTGGGATACTTTCACCATATGATCTCTACAAAATCCCTTCTACTACTGATTACATTCTATGATCCTGCTTTCTCACAGGAATAATCTCAAAATTTCTAAAGCAACTGTGTCTCTATTTGATGGACTGGGATCACTGCAAATATCATATACATGACAAAGATCTGTAGCTTTCCATGGAAAAAGAGCTGAAGAATGTATAAACGCACTAACCCCAGGTTACTCCCTTGAATGTAAAATTCAATAGATGAGCTCTCTGATGTCAGCTTTTAAAACTCTATTTGCCAGAATAATAGTCAATGTGTCTGTATTACAAATAAAAGTCCTGGCACCAAAGAGGAAAATAATAGATGATGTTATCTTCTAAGGAGAGAGTAAAGTAGAGGAAAACAAAACAGCACTGTAAATGTATGAACTTCATATCAGCTCAGGAGCTTTCCTGATAAAAAAATAAGTCACCCAGCCAGTCAGAGGTGGAGTGTGGATTTTTCTCCCTAGTATTTTAGAATTAAATTTATTATTTCCATCACTCATGGCTCAAAAGCAGCAGAGGCATCACTGTAATATTAAATCCAAACTTAATTTTATCGATTTCAACAAAGAACATGGTTGTGATGTTGCAAAGCCATGATATTTTGGTCTTCCTCTGAGAAAAATAAGGGAAACAAGTGAAGTGGGAAATGTTCATTGACAAACATATTAATACATTTTCTCCTACAAAACAAATGTAAAATTAATTTTAATTCATAAATGACAAAGTACTTAAAAATTTCCCCCACACTGATCTGGAGTCTCTGGAACCCATCACCGACCCCTGCTCATTTATCCATCTGTGTGTCTTATGTAAAGAGCGGGAACGTGCAGTTGTCTGGTTTGTGCACTGCATGTGGGCGCTGGGCTGATGGGTGAGTGCGGACTGAAACCCATTCCAAGCTCTGGACATGCTACTGGGCTCCTGGTGTTGGTATGTCCTCCCCAGCCTCCACCCTCTACCCCTAAGGAGTGTCTTCTGGCTCTAACAAAGGCACTGTCTGCAAATCAAGCCTGTGACATGGTGCTTTTTCCACTGGAGGGAGTAACTTTCATTTAGTTGCCATATCACAGCAGATGGTGACTGCAGCCATGAAATTCAAAGATTCTTCCTCCTTGGAAGAAGAGCTACGACCAACCTAGACAGCATATTGAAAAGCACAGACAATACTTTGTTGACAAAGGTCAGTCTAGTCAAAGCTATGGTTTTTCCAGTGTCAAGTATGGATGGGAGAGCTGAACCATAAAGAAAGCTGAGCGCCGAAGAATTGATGCTTTTGAACTGTGGTGTTGGAGAAGACTCTTGAGAGTCCTTTGAGAGTCCTTTGGATGCAAGGAGATCAAACCAGTCCATCCTAAAGGAAATCAATCCTGAATAATCATTGGAAGGAGTGATGTTTAAGCTGAAACTCCAATCCTTTGGCCACTTGCTGTGAAGAGCCGACTCAGTGGAAAAAGACCCTGATGCTGGGAAAGATTGAAGGCAGGAGGAGAAGGGGACGACAGAGGATGAGATGGTTGGATGGCATCACTGACTCAATGGGCATGAGTTTGGGCAAACTCCGGGAGATGGTGAAGAACAGGGAGGCCTGGTGTGCTGCAGCCCACACGGTCTCAAGGAGTCAGACACGACTGAGTGATTGAAAAACAACAATAACCACAAGTTGTCATGTAGGCTAGAAGCGGCCTTGTTTGTGTAGACTAGTTACCGTAAAGGATAGCAGTGTCCACCTAGACTTGCAATGACTTGTTTATATACTGAAAGTGAAAGTGAAGTTGCTCAGTCGTGTCCCACTCTTTGCGACCCCATGGACTACAGCCTATGAGGCTCCTCCATCCATGGAATGTCCCAGGCAAGAGTACTGGAGTGGGTTGCCATTTCCTTCTCCAGGGTGTCTTCGAGACCAAAGGATCGAACCCCGGTCTCCCGAGTTGCAGGCAGATGCTTTACCATCTGAGCCGGCAGGGAAGCCCTAGTAAGTGGAATGTTTGACTGGTCCAGGATGTTTCTGGGAGCAGATTTCACCTGGTAGGTTCTGATAAGCCAAGACTTTTCTACGGAGTGATTAATGGTGCTTAGTCCTCAGTCACTCATGTTCAACTTTTTGCAATCCTGTGAACTGTAGTCTGCCAGACTCCTCTGTTCATGGAATTTTCCAGGCAAGAATACTGGAGCAGGTTGCTATTTCCTACTTCAGGGGATCTTCCTGACTCAGAGATTGAACCCACATCTCTTGTGTCTCCTGCATTGGCAGGTGGATTCTTTACACTGAGCTACCTGGGAAGCCTGGTATGATGAATAATGGGGTAATAATTGATGGAGGTTTTCCAAAAATGCTGAATTCTTTCTAACTAAAGGTATTACTTTGTTAACAAAGATTCATTTAGTCAAGGCTATGGTTTTTCCAGTAGTCATGTGTGATTGTGAGAGTTGGACTATAAAGAAAGCTGAGTGCTGAAGAATTGATGCTTTTGAACTGTGGTGTTGGAGAAAACTCTTGAGAGTCGCTTGGACTGCAAGGAGATCCAACCAGTCCATCCTAAAGGAGATCAGTCCTGGGTGTTCATTGGAAGGATTGATGTTGAAGCTGAAGCTACAATCCTTTGGCCACCTGATGTGAAGACTCATTGGAAAAGACCCTGATGCTGGGAAAGATTGAAGGCAGGAGGAGAAGGGGATGACAGAGGATGAGATGGTTGGATGGCATCACTGACTCCATGGACATGAGTCTGGGTAAACTCCGGGAGTTGGTGATAAACAGGGAGGCCTGGCGTGCTACGGTTCATGGGGTCACAAAGAGTCAGACACGACTGACTGAACTGAACTGAACTGAAAGGTTATGATCACTCAACATTTTGAAACTGATAATACAGCTCTCTGGACCCCCTTACTGAAAAAGAACACCCCATATTTGGAGAGAATGAAAAAGAATGATCTTCCATAAAAGATACAATAAGACTCCTAGAAACAGTTGTCAGCTTAACTTTGATTCCTGATGAAGAGAGTGGTGTAGATCATTAATTATTTCACAGATCCGAGTGGGTCCATATCTCAGTGTTTGTGAGTAACATTAGAGGGCTATTTTAAATAGCATATTATCAGAATCTAAATATAGGAGTACTGCATAAACTGGAAAGAGATCCTCTTTCTATAATCAACATTATTAATTGACCACTGAAAGAGGAGAATGGCCCAACAACATCATGTGGTCATGGAGAAGTGGGTAAGACCTAGCAAAGTCAAAGTAATACCAACAAGACTGCTTATCTGGCTGAATTTTTCAAGATGGCCATGTACCTGCTATGATTGGGTGTGATTTCAGAGTCAAAATAAAGGCTTTCCCACCTCCTCCCCTGCTCACTGGCTTCCCTGGTGGCTCAGACAGTGAAGAATCTCTCTGCAGTGCAGGAGACCCAGGTTCGGTCCCTGGGTTGGGAAGATCCCCTGGAGAAGGAAATGGCAACCCTCTCCAGGATTCTTGCTTGGAGAATCCCATGGACAGAGGAGCCTGGTTGGCTACAGACCATGCGTGTCCGACTTACAAAGAGTCGGACACGACTCAGTGACTACTGCTTTCACTTTTCTTGCTCACCTCTTCCCCAACAGTTTGTTTGATGATGCTAATGGTCTAAGATTCATGTTCACTCAATTCAGTTCAGTTCAGTTCCGTTGCTCAGTTGTGTCTGACTCTTTGCCACGCCATGGACTGCAGCACGGCAGGCCTCCCTGTCCATCACCAACTCCCAGAGTTTACCCAAACTCATGTCCATTGAGTTGGTGATGCCATCCAACCATCTCATCCTGTCATCCCCTTCTCCTCCTGCCTTCAATCTTTCCCAGCATCAGGGTCTTTTCCAATGAGTCAGTTCTTCACATCAGGTGGCCAAAGTATTGGAGTTTCAGCTTCAACATCAGTCCTTCTAATGGATATTCAGGACTGATTTCCTTTAGGCTGGACTGGTTGGATCTCCTTGCAGTCCAAGTGACTCTCAAGAGTCTTCTTCAACACCACAGTTTGAAAGCATCAGTTCCTCAGCACTCAGCTTTCTTTATGGTCCACCTCTCACATCCGTACATGACCACTGGAAAAACCATTGCTTTGACTAGACAGACCTTTGTTGGCAAAGTAACATCTCTGCTTTTTAGTATGCTGTCTAGGTTGGCCATAGCTTTTCTTTCAAGAAGTAAGCGTCTTTTTATTTCATGGCTGCAGTCACCATCACTGTTGAAATGCAAATATTTCTGGGATGGGAAGAACATCCATTAGTTCTTTCAGAGAGGAAAGAGAGCACACTTTGGTAGGATGAAGAATGTAAGAGACCCAGAAGGTGGGTAGATGCCAAGGAGATGGGAAAATGTAGAGACAGTTTCAGCTGCAATTTCAAGTAGAATCAACTCTACTCTGGAGATCGAAATAACTTTATGTAATTAGGTCCACATAAAGAATGGTACTTTGACTTAGAGATGAGTGGAGGCCTATTCAATTTCTACCATCTCTAACGAGGCACATTTACTTGGACAAGCCACTAGCCTTTCCAAGCTCCAACTTCCTCCTTGACAAATATTTAAGTGCCTAATACATGTCAGGCATTGTTTTAAATGAAATCATGATGATAATAGTAACCATTTTCTAGGATTGTTATCAGAAATAAATGGAGTGATGTTTAAAAGTGCTTGCTTTGTGCCTGGCATAGAGTAAAAAAAACTTTATGGATCCAGTAATCATCACGATGATTCCTTACATCTGTGAATTCTTGCACATTTCACAAAGCACTTTCGTTACCCATTTTCCCCTTAAGCCACCCTGTAGGTGGAACTACATTTAGCGTTGGACATTTATTGTCCCATTTTACAGATGAAGAGACTGAATGAAACTTGGCACAGTTCACTTGCTTGGTTGTGCTTCCTACTGAAGAAGATTGGTGTTGATTGGCCAAGTATTATGTATTAATACTTACTACTTATTCCTCTTCTATAGGTGGAGAAACTCAGTAAGGCTCAGAGAGATTTTGATTTTCTTTTTTGACACTTGAGGTAAAAAAAAATGTTTTTAAGAAAAGTATGAGTTGGCCAAATGCTTGAACATCTTGGTAAAGGGTTAGTAAAAAGAATCACTTGACATGAAGACAAAGTTGGTGCACAATTTAATCTCTAATAGAGAAAAGTTATTGTAAGCGTCTTGCTGATCTTCACTTAAGTACTGGAAAACTTAGGAAGGAAGAGATTTAGATTGGAAGTGAGAAAAAATTTGACTTCCCCAAAGTTCACAAATTTGGGCGGAGCCTATCAATACATAATTTGGATTGTCTATCACTAGCTATATTTAGAAATCTTGTTGTTGATTAGTCACTCAGTCGTGTCTGATTCTTTGTAGCTCTACAAACTGCAGCGTGCCAGGCTCCCATCCTTTATGCTCTCCTCAAGCTTGCTCAAATTCATGTTCACTGAGCCGATGCTGCTGTCGAACCATCTCATCTTCTGCCCCTGCCTTCTCCTTTTGCTTTCAATCTCTCCCAGCATCAGGGTCTTCTCCAATGAGTGGCCAAAGTGTTGGAGCTTCAGGTTCAGCATCAGTTCTTCCAATTGATTTCCTTTAGGATGGACTGGTTTCATCTCCTTGCAGTCCAAGGGACTCTCAGGAGTTTTCTCCAACACCACAATTCAAAAGCACCAATTCTTTGGTGCTCAGCCTTCTGTATGGTCCAGTTCTCACATCCGTACATGACTACTGGAAAAACCATAGCTTTGGCTATGTGGACCTGGTCTATAGAAGTCTTGGATGGTCATATACATTGGAATCCTATTCAGAGGTGGAAAGGGGAACTAGGTGATATCTTGAAATGACCTCTTCCAAATCTGGTTCTATGATTCAGCAACCATTTAGATGACCTAGTGGTAGGAGAGGAAAATTCTAACATTACATTTGTTCCAATCATTTTCACCCAATCAGGTAGTTTTAAAAGCAACAAAAATGAAATGAACATATATCAAACATTCCCAGTGGACCCTGAGTCGATGTCCTATTCTCTACCAAGCAAAACAACTTTTTTCATTGGTCATGCTATCCCGTCTTTCACTGGCTGCTTGGTAGAAGCACCTGTCAATATTTGGAGACACCACGTCCTCCTGAAGGATTTTCAACTCTTTGTCAAGCTTAAAGTCTCTGGGGATGACTTGCCCATAAATAAACAGGTCATTGAGAGTATGAATGCCTTCCACATGCCTTCAAATTTCGGTTCACATTAAAACCTTCCTAGAATGACATGAAAATTATTCATTATGGTGTGTAACCTTGCTGAGTTCTTGTTTTTAAATTCAGAAAAGTACCATATGTGCTTGTCAACTGGTGTGGATGTGTGAAAACTCTCGTTTATCCTTGAAACATGGTCAATTTGAGGAGAAGAAACAAAAATAACTTCTTTGACTAAGGCTAGGGTTAAGTCTAGGAGAGACACTTGAGTGATTGAGGATGCAAATGCCTTCTGTTCCATAGATATTGGTGGAGACACTGAATTCAACTAGAAGGTGTTGAGCTATTTTATTTTATTTTTGAGCTATTTTAATTACCTGCTATGGGCAGGAAATTGTTTGTTCTCCCCTTGACTCAACTTATCTTTAGCTGCATCATGACATTAAACATTGCCAGAAAGCAAATGAATTTGTTCTCTTAAAAAAAAAATCAATGCCATAAAATAAGACGGAGGGAATTCTCTAGACTAAAGTATAATAAACAGCAATAATAACCAAATGAAATCTTTGATTGGATTCTGGTTTTTATTGAACAACTATAACTTTTCTGTGTGTCTGAAAAATTTCAAAATGAGAATTTGAGGGGAAAACAACAACAACAAAAAAATCCAGCTCCATCTCTTTAAAAAAATTACCTGGGATTATGTTTTGGTGGTAACTCAGAGAGGGGGAATCTCCTTAAAACTTGTTTTATAATAAGCAGGATTATGGCTCTGTACTATTTTTTGGGTAAAATGTTTGGTACATGATCTTAAATAATATTCTCTAAAAAGTTAAAAGAGTCCTGGGTGTGTAATATACAGCATGGTGATTATAGTTAATAATACTATATTGTACATTTAAAGGTTGTTAAGAGAGATGATTTTAAAAATTCTCATTGTAAGAAAAACAGTTTTGTAACTGTGCCTGGTGATGGGTGTTAACTAGACTTACTGTGTGATCATTTCACAATGCATGCCAATATAGAATCATTATGTTGTAAACCTGAGTTATATAATGCTACATGTCGATTATATCTCAGTAAAAAAGGTTTTAAAGTAGAGAAACTAAAAAGGGAAGCAGATGTAGTTCCTGGTTATGAAACCTGTTCCTCAGCCTGGGTGCTTTAATTACAGCTTCCCCGGGGGGTTCACAGTATGTTGTCTTCATTAGCCCCCAATCAGAGGTTTGAGTCACCTAAATAGTCTGCAGGATTTACCCCGGAGTTCACTGCTGAGCAGGATGATACAGGACGCCCTCTTGCCCTTTAGTTGCTGGTGTGTCTCCAGCTTTTTCAAGCCAAAAGCACAGCCTCAGATTAGAGCAACATATATTTAAGGGTGTGTTTTTGCAGATGCTGGTTGGGACATGAAGACAAATGCAGGAATGATTATATGCTGAGAACAACGTGGAAACTTTGCTGGGGAAAGAAAACAGACCTGGTGGAGCAGTTTGTTTAACTTCAGTGCATGGTCCTATCAGTTTGACCACTGAGTGGGTCTCCACCTTCACTGGGGTTGTGTGTGTGTGTGTGTGTGTGTGTGTGTGTGTGTGTGTGTGTGTGTGTGTGTGTGTGAAGGGTCCGGGGTGGGAGTTTGACCACTGAGTGGGTCTCCACCTTCACTGGGGTTGTGTGTGTGTGTGTGTGTGTGTGTGTGTGTGTGTGTGTGTGTGAAGGGTCCGGGGTGGGGGTGGGGGGAACTATTTTCACAAAATGACTTGGAAATCTCTGCAGTTCTTTTGAGAAGAGGACTTGGACATGTCTGGGAGTGGGGGAAGTCAAGGAAGATGGGGATTCTCTTGAGGACCTCAGGGAGGAAGGGGGAAGCCAAAGGGAGATAATCCAAGGCAGAATAAGGAATGCGCTTTATTATCCGTGAATTCGAAGTAGATCCTAACCACATCCGTCCTCCTCCCCTTCCGCTGGCCGAACCCGCAGCGAGCGGCGTCCCGCAAGCTGCGATTCGCTGTCCGGGACTGTCCCTGCGTCCCCCCGCATCCCGGGTCCAGCTCCTCGCCGGCGGAGCTGTCCTCTGCCAGGGGCTGGAGAGGCGGACTCCCCGCGGCAGGCAGCGCCCCTCGGCGCTCAACCCGCCCGGGGCTGCGGCGGGGAGGGGGAAAGGAGCCACCAACTCGCGGGAAACTTTCTCGCGGGAAATGACTGGGCTTTTCCAGCTTCCCTTGCACGCCGGGCCACACGGCATCCAATAAGCCGCTGCCGCAACTATCGCAGGTTCTGGGCTGCAGCGACCCGGCGGCCCGCGGGAACGCGTCCCCGGGCAGGGACCCGCGCCCTTGACCCCCGAACGCGACCAGGGCGCGGGGGCCGCTGGCGGGGCTCGGCGGGTGCGGGGAACCCCGGCGCCACGATGCTTTGTCTTCCCAGCGCAGGGACCGCAGGCGGCCCCTTTCCACCAGCCTTAACCCGCCCGCAGCAGTAGCCATGGAAGTTGCCGCGGCACCGAAGGCGAGGGAACCGCTTGGCACGGCACCTCTTTCGGATGCTTTTTCTCTGCACCGGCCACTTCTTTCCTCCTTCTTGGGGTGAGTGTCATCGAGTCTGTAGTGACGAAGCGGGAGAACCGGAGGCGAAGGAAGGGAACTGCAGGAGCAAAGCGGCTAATGCGCCAAGTTGCTTTTCTTGGGAGGGGGGCTCCCTTCCTGGCGCCTCTCCGTTTCGGAACTCGCCCCCTGCTCCTCTCCCCAGCCCCCGCCCCGCAGTCCTTTCCGAGTGCGCACTTTAGGGGTCGGGCTTGATTTCAGGCCCCTTAGGGGAGGGGTGCTGGGATTAATTCATGAATTCTTTGATTTTGGTAGATTTCCGCCCCCCCCCAAAAAAAAACTTGTCTTTGTATACATTCTGAGAAGGGAGAATGAAAGTGGAGGTGAGAGAAGCCCCAGAGGTTGGGAAGGGGGATTTAGCTGAGAGATGATCCTCAGAGCCAAAGATGAGCGCAACTCTTTATCGACGTCAGGAACTCCGGATCCCTGATTCTGCAACCTCACCCCAATATGTCCACCCCAAACTGCTATTGTTCTGCTGATGCTTCTCTGGGGAAGATTCTCCAGGGGCCAAAATAACTTCAGACAAAACCCTGCCAACTGCCTTGTACACACGGGGGTGTGCAATGAACGTTTGTTGACTGACTGAAGGAGGTGCCCTGAGGCTGCATTTCGTGCCCTGCAGATTTGCCCTGGACAGTGAACTAACTCCCTGACGTATAATAGATCCCAGGGCACCAAGTCAGTCCGAGTCATTTTGCAAAGGCGGAGGGGCTGGAGTCTTGGAAACTTATTGTATTCAGGTCTTCATTAACCCAAAGTACCCATGTAACAGCTTCAGGGTCAGAGTCATGGGTCCAAGGCCCAGGTCCCTCTGGCCTGAATCTCTGTGTTGTGACCTTGGGCGGGGTTTGATCTTTTCATCTGCAAGGCGAGGCCAGTTGGAGGTGATGTAGGGAAGATGGAGAGAAGTATGAGAAGGTGAAGGGGCAGTTGATGAATGTCAGTCTTGCCCCCCTCCTCCCCCTGATTCAGGAGAGAGACTGTTTTTCTCCGTGGAGACCTCTCTCTGACTCGGGTGCAGATAATGCACTGCAGTGACTGGACTGGCGCCCTTCAGCCCACGAGCAGTGGAGGAGGTGAGGACAGAGGAGGCTCTGAAGGCTGGCGCAGGAGCTTAGAAGCAGTTCCCTTTGGCTTCCGGAGCAGAATTACATATATACTGGTGTCTCTGGAGGCACCCGGCGGTAAAGAGTTAGAAGTGATTGAGCAGGGGCACACGCTGGAGGCATAGTCGGGGAAGGGGCAATTTTTCGTTTGTCTTATTTCCCAATCTCATGGATCCTCTCAGCCTCCTAGCAGAGGGAGGCAAAGTGCGGGACGGGAGTTCCAGAGAAGGCGGCTCTGAAGCACCTAGGAAACTGCACCTGCCTGAAGGTCTGAGTCAGAGCAGGGCCATCAGATCGCTGCAGTTTTCCTGAGCTGGGTCTGCAGAGAGCTCCCCCGCGCCTGTCGGGTCAGTGACAAAGCACGTACCCACCCTTCCCACCGATGACAGTGAGCTCCGAGGCTCTTGGCCTGGAACTCAGAAACCTGGAGGGTGACAGCAGGAGATGGATGATGAGAAAGAGCCTGCTGACACAGGGCTCCCCAGAAGCCTCAAGGTGCCCTAAAGAGGCATGCATTCCCAGAGCAAACGCTCAAGCAGGCAGTTAGTGACGCAAAAGGCAGACTGGGGAATAAGTCCGTTTCTTTTTTATTTTTAAGTAAAGGCCACAGCGATCTAACCCGACTTCATGGCACTGGACAGTAAGCCCTGTAAAGGCAGGGTCCATGTCAAGCTGCTTCTTCGTCATATCGCCAGCACCTAGCATAGTGACGGCCCCTAGAAGGGGTCAAGGTATACGCAGAGAGGACAGTGAGTGGCGGGAACTGGAACTCCGTCCTGTGGCAGCACGGCTTCCTGCGGTTCAGGCCTTCATTTAGGATTTATTGAGCATCTACTGCCTGCAAGTCTCCGTCGCTAGGCATCCAAAGTAATCTGTAAACATTATAGATACTGGTACTTGGAGTAGCTCATTCAAGAGCATCCCAGCACCACCAGGTTCTTCTGGAGACTTGAGGTCCCACCGCGAGCCCCGGGGCTGCTTCAAGCGGGGGCGGGGGGTGGTGTTCGGGGTCCGGGGGAGGGCGCCAGGTTCAGCTAATTTCCGGGAACGATCCTGGGGTTCCCTTGTCCAGGCCCTCGGGCTCCCGGGGCCGCCAGGTCTTGGCAGCTCGGTTCTCCGCAGGGGCCCCGGCGCCTCCCTCCGGGTCCCCCGGCCCCGCCCCTCCCGGGGCTCCGAGCCGCGGCCCCGGCCGGGCGGCAGGTAGCTGGGGCCGGGCCCGGCTGTGCCTGGGGAGCGAGCTTCCCCGGGCGGGGAGAGAGCGCGGCGGACGCCGGGCGGCCCCAGAACAAAAGGCTCGGGGCTGGCACCGGCCTCCGCGGAGCGCGCCGCGGACGCGGGCTCGGGGTTCGGGCGAGGGGCCAGAGGGAACACCTGAAGTGAGGATCGCAGCTGGGGGCGCGCCCGGGCTGGACGCGGCGACAGGCGGTGCCCGCCGAGCCCGCGGTCTGCGGAGCGGCCGCCGCGGCCCTGCCTCCGCCGCCTACAGTGCCTGCCGGGCGGCCGAGCGTGGCTCCCGCGGCGACTCCGCGGAGCGCGCCGGCCCCGCCAGTAAGTAGCCGCGCGCCCGCCGCCCGCTCCCCGCCGTCTCCGGGCGCCTCCCGCCGCCGGCCGCTGCCCCCGCCCGGGCGCCGGGGGCCGGGCGCCGGGCGCCTCCACCCGCGGCGCGCCCTCCCGCGTGGCTCGGCATCGGCGGCGCGCGGCGGGGAGGCTCCGGGGCGCCGCGCCCGCCCTCCGCCCAATGGCTTTCGCCGGCCGGGGGGTGGGGGGCGTCGCCCGGGGGGCGCGGAGCCGCGGCCGGGGTGGGGCTTGTGCGCCCCGCGCGGCCGAGCGAGGCGGCCGTGCCCGCCCGAGCGCGCGGCCGGCCGGGTGTGTGCGAGTGTGCGTGTGCGCGCGCGTGCGGGAGTGTGTGAGCACACGCCTTCGGGGGGCCGGAGTGACACTGCAGTGGGCTTCTCCCTGGCGCCCGCCCTCCGGCGGCTCTGCCCCACGCCTGCCGGCCCCGCGATTGCGAAGCCGCGTGTCTCCCTCTTCTGCCCGAGCCTCCCTGTCCGTCCAGCCCTCGCGGGTCTTACTTTTCCTTTTACCCTGGGCGGGGGGCTGCCGGCCGCCCCGCCACCGGTGCAAACACCCGAACCGCCTCCCGTTCGCGCCTCAGTCAAGAGTGCTGCTCTAGTCTTTCTCGGGGCTTCCTCCACGAGCCAGCCCGAGGCTCCCCCATCCTCGGAAACTGTTTTGTTGAACTGCCGTTCCGAGGCTGGTAAAGCTCCAGGACTTTATTATTATTTCGATTCTTTTCCTTTCCCTCCCCTCCTGGGCAACGGAGCAATGAAATTTCCAATCGAGACTCCAAGAAAACAGGTGAACTGGGATCCTAAAGGTTGGTATTTCCTACTTCTGGCCGCGCTGGCCCTGCCTCCATCCCTGGCGTGTGCGCGCGCTTCCCGGAGTGCAAGCACCCAGGCTCCCGGCGGCGTGTGTCCGGAGGCTGGAAACCGCGCCTGGGGACCGCAGCGCGGTGGGAGGCGGGCGGAGGCCGCGTGGGTGCCGGGCGGGGGTCGCGCCTGCCGTTACCCCCTACCCTTGTCCCTGGTGGACCGTTTCAGCATCTATCTAAAGACACAGCAGGCGGGCTGTTTGGCTTGAGATCGCAGCAAGTGTCGGTGCTTGCTTCTGACTTGGTGTGTGTTATGTGTGCGTGTGTCTGCTTTGTTTCTGCTGATCTTTGTCTCTGGCGAAGATGGGTGGGGTGTCTTCCCCTAGACCTGGAGCTCCCCGGCCAGCCCGGGGTGTCCCCAGCGGGAAGGGTTTCCTGGCAGCAAGAGAGGCTGCGCCTCGCAGCAGCAGCCCCTGGAGGTGGCCCTTCTCTGGGGCAGGCGGAATAATGACGCCCCTCGGGGCCTTCCCGATCTTTGCTCAGTCTTACCACCAAACCAGGCGGCGAGTTTGGCTCCGATGGGAGTAGAAGCGGGGAGCGAGGTGGTTTTCCAGAAGGGTGGGGCTGCTGAGGGCTCGGGGAGGGGCGCTTTGTGTGCCCCCGGCCCGAGTAGTAGTGTAGCTACAGGCTCTCAGAAATGCTGGGCAGGGTTCCCTGGACTCAAAGGGGAGCGGTTTAGACAGATTCGTGTGTGCGGAGGGTCGCTGCGTCTCTAGCTAGCATACAGATGTGAAGGCTGCTCCTGAGCGATCCCTCTGGCAGCCGAGCAAGTTGAAACCTCGTGTCCAGTTTTGACAAGAACGCTCTTGCTTTTGTCATGCCTTTGACGAGCCTTTCTCTTAGCTCATCGGAAGGCTGAGTTGGGCAAGACAACGCCTCTGAGCGAGTTGGGGTTGAAATCTGTCTGATGTGTGTGTATGTGTGTGTGTGTTTATTACGAGTGCATTTCGTCTTTTCTGTTTGGAAGAGGAGACCCAGTCATTGTTGAGGACACGTCTTAGGAATTGACGGGGATCTTGAAGACAGAGTGAGGAGATAATTGCCTATTCTCAACACCAGGGCTGTTCTATCTTGAATACAACCCAGACCTTCTATTTTCTCTCTCCATCTCTGGAAATAGGGAACTGTGCCTTTTTCGGTCTGTTTGTTTGCTTTTTTTGGGGGGGAGGAATCCTTTCAAAACATATTCGTTGAATATCTACTACAAACCAAATGTCCCAGGTGCAGGAAATACAGTCAGAATGGTACAGACAAAAAGTTCTGTCTTTTTGGAGTCTATGGTGAGACTTAAATCAATCATTGCACAGGGAAGTGCATAATTACAAGTTTATATGTTGTTCCATGTGTTCCAGTATGTATCATGAAAAAGAGCAACAAGGGTTTGAGACAGCATCTGATGGAAGAGACTGACAAGAATCAGGGGAGATGCGTGGTCAGGGAAGATAGTCAGACATGTGTATTGAGACCTGCAGGATAGGTAGGGAAGGACTGGCTAACGAAGAGCGCAACTTGCAGAAGAAGTAACTGCAAGTGCAAGGTCCCTGAGGCAGAGAGAACACGTGTATCTGAGGAACTGAAAGCAGGTTTCCATGGCTAGAGCAGAGACCAAGAGAGCATGTGATTTGAGGCGTGGCTGGTAGACTCAGATCCCAAAGGCTGGTGTTGTTGCAGGTAGGGGAGAATTGTGGATTGCGGGGTTGGAGAGTAGTTTTTATCTTAAGTCACTGAAGTGTTTCAAGCTGATGGTGACATGATCTGCACTAAGTTTTGAAGCAAGTGCTGTGTGGCTCCTGTGGGTGTGAGGGGCCAGACCCAGCAGTGGAGGGGACCGGGATGGTGGCCGTGGGGACGGAGCCATGGATGGACTGCGGAGCTCAGGCGGGCTCAGACTTCATGTGAATCGAGTGTGGAGTGGGGTGGCTGGGAAGAGCGAGGGCAGGACCAGTCTTGAGGGAAAACTCCTGAGTTCAGCCCAGGACTTGGTGCGTGGGAGCATCCCTGAGTCACTTAGGAGGTGGGTCAAGTGGGCCGTTGTCTAAAATATCAGATCAGGGTTTTCAAGGAGCTCTGATAGGGAGGGCTGATTTTGTGAAGCTTGCCATGGCTTTTAAAATGCATTTCTATATAATCATCCTTCTACCTATTTATGTCACAGTGATAAACACAGATGAATCCCATATTTTACAGCCTGAAACAGTGAAGAAGCAAGCAAGTAGCACCTATGGTCACAACCGACGGTGCTAAAAATGAAAAGACTAATAAAAGTCACAGCATTCAGTGAGCAGTCATTGCATGCCAGGTGTTTGACGTACGGAATTTCAGAGTTATGCTCACAGTAGTTATCTGATGGCACAGTGTTACTGTCCCCACCTGACACTTGATTGCCTTCGGGACACCACGGAGCTGCCCTCCAATAATATACTCTGACTTGGGGCACAGTTGTTCCTGGAGGTGTGGGTGACAGTCATCTTTCCCAGCCAGGGGGTGAAGGCAGGGGACGAGTCGGGTGTGACGGTGCCATATCTCACACCAGTATAGAACTAGTGCACATTTATTAATGATTAATTAGATTGTTAATTAAATTATTTATTATTATTTAACCAGAAGTTTCGTTTATTCAGTCTTCTTTTTTTTTTAATCATAAAAGGAAGTTGTTGTTGTCTAGCTGCTGTCCTGTCTCTTTTGCGATCCTGTGGACTGTAGCCCTCCAGGCTTCTCTGTCCATGGGATTTCCCAGGCAAGAATACTGGAGCGGGTTGCCATTTCTTTCTTAAGGGGATCTTCCCAACCCAGGGGTCAAATCTGAGTCTCCTGCAATGCAGGCGGATTCTTTACCACTGAGTCACCAGCGAAGCCCATAGAAGCAAGAGACGATCCTAATTTTATAGGTGACGGAATTGAAAACAGAGAGGTTGAGTAACTTACCAGAAGTCACATAGCTAGTGGGTCAGATTAAAATATGAGCCCCTAAACACCCTTCCTGTCTGTTCCTTTTGTTACTGGGACCTCTGTCTCCTACTTGGTGAGGTTCCCAGAGCTCAGGGACTGGAGAAACTTCTTCCAAGGAAGAAGACAAGAGGGTGAGATGGACGGGGCCGTGGGGAAGGAGGAGAAGGTCAGGGAGGCAGTAAGTCAGCCTTTCTACCTCATCCTTTTCTCCATTAATCCATCTAACCAAACATTCTCTCTCCATCCACCCCTGGGGCAGAGGGTTAGTCCCTGGTCACTGGACAGGCATTGGGCTTGTTCTTTGGAAGTCTGGGTTTTAGTTCAGTTCAGTCGCTCAGTTGTGTCCGACTCTTTATGACTCCATGAATTGCAGCACGCCAGGCCTCCCTGTCCTTCACCATCTCCTGGGGTTCGCCCAAACTCATGTCCATCGAGTTGGCAATGCCATCCAACATCCTCTGTTGTCCCCTTCTCCTCCCACCTTCAATCTTTCCCAGCATCAGGGTCTTTTCCAAGGAGTCAGTTCTTTGCATGAGGTGGCCAAAGTATTGGAGTTTCAGCTTCAGCATCAGTCCTTCCAATGAACACCCAGGACTGATTTCCTTTAGGATGGACTGGTTGGATCTCCTTGCAGTCCAAGGGACTCTCAAGAGTCTTCTCCAACACCACAGTTCAAAAGCATCAATTCTTCGGCGCTCAGCTTTCTTTATAGTCCAACTCTCACATCCACACATGACTACTGGAAAAACCATAGCCTTGACTAGACAGACCTTTATTGGCAAAGTAATGTCTCTGCTTTTTAATATGCTGTCTAGGGTTTACATAGACCGAATGTGTTTGGCAAGGGGGAGATGAAGGTGAATCTAGTGTTATAACAGAAATGAGAAGGGGCAGTTCCTTAGAATCAGGGTATGAAGGGGACTTCCCTGATGGCTCAGCCGGTAAAGAGACTGCCCGCAATTCGGGAGACCTGGGTTCGATCCCTGGGTTGGGAAGGAAATGGCAGCCCACTCTAGTATTCTTGCCTGAGATATCCTGTGGACCGAGGGGCCTGTCGGGCTACAGCCCTCGGGGTGGCATGAGTCGGACACGACCGAGCGACTGAACCGCCGCCAGGTGTGAGCAGGCTTGCACCATCAGGTGGCTCTGTTCACAGACTTTGGAAGGAAGCTGTAATTATGTTTTGCTCACATCCCTGTTACCTGACAACTGAATAGCACAAAATGAAGGTGGTTTGAGAACAGATTGGTTTTGATTGCACTTGGGTGAATGAAGCAAAACACTGTCAAGAGGGTTAGGTGCAGAAATAAGACCTAAGTGTAAAACGATTATGCTCTGGTGAGCTTTTGGCCTTCCTCTGTCTTTGTAAAGCTAAGCCTTTAACATGCAGTGACTGCAGAAGGAGATGGGCTCTAAGTCTTGGCTTTAGAGTAGAACTTAGGTGCATTTAAAATGGTTGGGATCTCTTCTTGAGGATGTTCTTCTGAAAATTGGGATTGACTGGCTGCTTTTGTATATGCTGAAAGCTTTTTAAAAACCAGCAAGATCAGCAAACACTATCCCTACAGCCTGAGGCAAGCATATCATTGGGTGTGAAGAACGGAGTTGTGGGGCAGAAGAATCGTTTCTAAAAGAAGCCGTCTCAGTAATTAGCTGTGTGCCTTTGGGCTGCTCACTTAGCCTCTCTGCGCTTCACTTCCCGTCCGTCCTTCTGCCGGGAGGCCGCTGACACGACCTCTTTGACCCCGTCTCTTCAGCTTTCCCCTTGACCTGACGTTGGGCCCCCTGGCTTCCTCCTGCTCCGCAGGTAGATCGGATGCGTCCCGTCTCAGGACCGTTGCTCTTGCTCTGTCCGTGGCTTACAGCCGTGTGTTGGCGTGGCTGGCTTCTTTCCGTCCTGTCAGTCTCAGTCCACACACACCTTGCTCGCAGGGATTTCCCCGTCGCATCGAGAGCCCTCGCCTCTTGTTCATGAGCCTGTCACTTCCACGGTGTCCCTGGCTCAGCCGTCTTCCTGGTACCTGTCGAGAGCTGAAACCATCTTCCTTGCTCATGGGTCGCCTTTGATGCCAGCCCCCCTGGCTAGTGGGTGGGCCCCACAGGCAGGAATGTTCCCTGCCCCGTTCGCTGTCTTAGCCCCAGGCTCTGCGAAGTGCCCAGCCCACGGTGGAGGCTCACTCACCTTTTGCTGAATATATGTGGGGATACAGGGATGGATCAAAGAGGGCCTCTGCGCTCTTTTTCTCTTTAACTGCAGCGTAGTGGCTTTACAATGTTGTTAGTTTCTGCAATACAGCCAAGGGAATCATCTACGCATATACACACGTCTACTCGTTTTTGGATTTCCTTCCCATTAGAGCACTGATAGAGTTGCCTGTGGTACACGGTAGGTTCTCACCGGTTACCTACTTTATACATAATCGTGCATACGTGTCATTTCCAAGCTCCCTGCTCACGCCCCGCATCCACTCTTGGTGTTTGTACGTTTGTTCTCGCCATCTCTGTCTCCGTTTCTGCTTTGTAAATAGGTTCACGGCTAACGCCATGCCAGGCAGCCTAGAGTAGGAGCAGGCCTGGTTTCCCGGGGTAACATAATTATCAGGCCTCCTGGAGCCAGCCAATCAACATATGCCTAGCCAGAAAAAAGGGAACCTATCAGGGGAAAGCTGAAAGCCCCAGGTTGGGCCAACAAAAATTACCTTGCAACTGTGTAACCAATCCGCTTATGCCAACTACCCACTGTGTAACCAATCCGCTTGCGCCAACTACCTGCTGCTTATTTTGACCTAATAAATACCCAAGAGAACTGGGGCTCAGGGCCTTTCGTCCTCACACACCTGGTGAGGGCGGGAGGCCCTGGCTCGAGTCAGTAATAAATTCCCCTATTGCGAGTTGCACTGTTTCGAGGAGTCTTCTTTCCCGACCTGGGACTCGGACTACGGGCAGAACACATCCATACCATTTTTCTGGATTCCGAGTATATGTGGTCCTATTCGATACTTGTTTTTCTCTTTCCGATTACCCTGTGTGAGAGTCTTTAGATTCATGCACATCTCGGCACAGTTTTCTTCCTTTTCGTGACTGAGTAGTATTCCGCTCTCTACACTAGCCAGAGCATGGAAACAATCTAAATGTCCATCATCAGAGGAATGGAAAAGAAAATGCGGCCCGTGGGTGCCACGGAATGTTATCCAGCACTGCCATTATAAGCTACAGAATGGCAAAGGACAAGTCACAATAGGATGATAATACCCCTAACTGATGAGGTGTCAGGGAGGACGCTGATAGTTCCAGCTCCTTGCAAGCTCCCAGCTCTCCAGAGCCTCCAGCAAACTGTTTTCCGTCTGTTCGCCTTTTCACCAGGATCTGGGGTGGAGGGGGCAGGTGGGTGGGCAGATGTAGCCTGGTACAGAAACAGTTGGTGTCCCAGGAATACTTTAGCACATATTGGCCATTGGCGCACAGCTCTCTGTGGGTATTTAAACCCATCTGAGAAAGAAGCAGAGCTTCCCTGGTGGCTCAGTGGTAAAGAACCCACCTGCCAATGCAGGACGCTTGGGTTTGATCCCTGGATCGGGAAGATCTGCTGGAGACGGAAATGGCAACGCACTCCAGTACTCTTGCCTGGAAAATCCCATGGACAGAGGAGCCTGGCGGGCTACAGTCCATGGGGGTCGAAAAAGAGTCAGACACAGTTTAGCCACTAAACAACAATAGTAACAACAAAGGAAGAAGCAAGGCCTTAGAGCCTGAGAGCCAGAGCTGGATTTTTTTTTTTAAGCTGCATTTTTAGTGAATAGTTTAACGCAAAATTCCAGAGAGGGCTGTATCGTATATGTGTATTGCCTTTCAGTTTACAGAACGCTTTTTACAAATGATCTCATTTGTTCTTTAAATAGCCCTGTTTTTGTCAATATTGGAGTCTTAGATTTACTGCTGATGGGAATAGAACAAGTCGATGGCTTCTTTGGGGGCCCAAGGCTGCAAACGGGCAGTGCCAACCCCAGCCTCTCATGCTTACGTGCAGGGCAGTTTCCCTCACGCATTCTTCCCTTGCAGGATCTTTGTCCATTCCATGCTCTATCATTCTTTCTGATCCAACAGTGTATTCACAGATTTCTCGAGGAGATTGAGAGGAACAAGGCTTTTGGTTGGTCAGCGAGTCCTTAGGGTGGATGGTGGTTTTCTGCAGGTTGTACTTGCGCTGCCTGAGTTCTGTTGAAGACCTTTGTCCCATGAATTCAATGGAAGAGCCTTGGATCTCACTCCTGCGCTCTTGGTTCAAAAGAGATTTTGGTCCCTTGTGAATACGAGCCACGCTTAACCTGTAAGATGGATGGAATGCTATCTTTATTAATGTGTTTACAAACACACATTTGTATTGCTTAGATTTTCTGGAAAGAAAATAATCTATGTTGAATTAATACCCAACTTTCAGGATATCAGCTTTCCAAATGGGATTAGTAATATGCCAGAATCAGCACAATTATCCTAGAAAGTAAAGAGGGAAGATGTTCCAAAGCCGATCGGGGCCCAGGTTTGGCTCAGGATCTTTTCCGGGCGAGCTCCAGTCCTTTGCCGATCCCGGTGATCACTGGGTGGAATGAAGACTGGGCAGGTCCATCTTGCTGTCCCACCCTGCTTCTGAGACATTTGCGCTGTGTCTCCATGTGGGTCTGCTCAGGCTGTCATAGGAGAATATCCTGGACTGAGTGGCTGAAACGACAGAAATTTACCTTCTCACGGTTTTGAAGACTGGAAATCCGAGGTCTAGGCACTAGTTGGTTGGTGCCTGGTGAGAGTGCCCTTCCAGGGCTGCGAATGGCCACCTCCTTGCCATACCTTCCTGCGAGGTAGGGTGCCCTGAGGCCTCTTCTTCTTAAAGGACAGCAGCCCTATTGAATGGGAGCCCCACCCTTAACACCTCACTTGATGTTAATTACCTCCTAAAGGCCCTCCTATTAATTCAGTGGCATTTGGGATTTAGGTTTCAACATAAGAATTTTTTTCCTTGGGGGAGGGGATGCAATTCAGTCCACAGTAGGCTCTTAATGAGCATCATCTTAAATCAGATGCATTAAAAAAATACAAACCACATCTTGCCCCAAACTGGGAAATTTCACCCACAGCCGAGATAATGGTTTTTTAATGTCAGCACAGTGCTGGGGACCCACTGTTGGCCAAAAAAGGTAAATTGTACCTTTAAAAGCAAAACACTTGTTTTTAATTCTTATTTTCTTTTACCTTTGTCCATCCTTTTAAAAGGACAAGCTTTTATTTTGTATCAGACTATAGCCTGTTAGCAGTGTTGTGATAGTTTCAGGTGCAGAGCAAAGTGTGTGCTTAGGCCTACGTCCATTCTTCCTCAAACTCGCCTCCCCTCCAGGCTGCCACAGGACAGAACTGAGCAGAGTTCCCTGTGCTACACCGTAGGGCCTTGCTGGTTCTCCATTTTAAATAGAGCAGTGTGTACATGTCAACCTCAAAGTCCCCCTTCCCCACCCTTCCCCGTATAACTGTAAGTTCATTCTCTAAGTCTGTTAACACTTAAAAAATTTTATTTTTTTTTGACCATGCCACATGGCGTGCAAGAATCTTTGTTCCCTGACCAGACCAGGGACCAGACCCATGCCCCCTGCAGGGGAAGGTAGAGTCTTCACCACTGGACCACCAGTGGAGTCTCAAATGTGCCTTTTTTGAGGTAGTGGAATCACTTAACTTCTAGTTCATGGGGAATTAGAGAGTTTAATGATGAAACAGAATGAAACCGTTTTACGGAAAGCCAATTTGGAAGTCTCAGTTTGGACATCTCCGTTGGCTGAAGCTGGAAAGTGGGTAAAGGTGACCGTCTTTTGCTCTGCTCAGGCTCTGTTATAGAGGGCGCTTTCTGGGTGAGCCAGCTGGGCTTAGACTTGGTTGGGGGCTCGGCTCTGCGCGGCTTGGCTATGGAATCAGCGCCCACGCGGCACCAGGAACATGTTGGTTCCCCCTCCGGGCAGCTTTCCCACAGAGAAATGGACCAGCCACTCTGGGGCTCTGTTCCTAACGGTCTCTCAGTGGTCATTTCACTGTGTCAGGCTCGTCACTGGCACCCAGGATGGAGAAACAGAAACCTCATGTTTACTTCCTAAAACATCTATTTGTGGTTTGCAGAACTTTCCCATTTTTCCCCTTGTAAGTGCTGGGGCTGAGTCCTGGGAATCGAACATTGAAAGCTGGTATCCTGTCTTCCCTGTAGGGCTGGCGTGGGGGTTGAGGGCTGGAACCGTTGACATGGAGAGGGGTGGGCCCGGGGAAATGACCACTCCTTTTCCTCCATTCCCAGAACCAGGGAGGCAGACGGGGTGGGCATACGAGGCGGAGTAGAGGGGTAGGTGGGCAGGATTTCAGGGGATCCCAGTTTCTGTTCTACCAATGACTTCACTTTCTTTTTTCCATGAGGGAAGTTTGAAGCAAAGTGGAACGGTGGTGAAGTATAGCATTTGTGGAGTCCACGTTGCCATAAACGTGTGATCACAGGAACGCCTCCTTCCTCCTTCCCTCCATTTTCCTTCATTCATTCTCCCCGCTCCACGCCCCCACCCCGCCCTGTTTTCTACAGAGCTCTGATCTCAGTTGCTATCTCTTATGCAAAGGATTCTAGTTCTTATTCACCCAGTTACCCGATGTAGGGGCAACTGTAGTGTCTGCAGTTTAAAAAGAAATGCTTGATAAGTCAGTGCAGATTTGGTCAAGTGATGGAGAGTCTGAAAGTCATGGTGACCTTTGCAGAATGGGCTAAAATGCCGATATTTGTAATTCTGTCGTACTGGCTAGCAACAATTTTACTACCAAGAAATGAGTTTCTAATGTGTAAACGGCCCTGTGGCTCCCCCAGATAACACATCGGATAAGTGAACAGGATAAAGATAGTGTAACGTAGCAAATTTAAGGTGATAAGCGCCTGACAGGCCGAATGGAGATGCTCAGTGTCACGTGATACTGGGCAATTGAACTTCCACTCCACCAGCTGAGAATGTTGCTTTTGGCCAAAGGCATTCATGCCTCATGGTGGAATTTGAGGCCATATGGGAAGTAGTTTAGTATTAGGGTTCAGTGTATGCCTCCTTAAAATAACTGGGCAGGCATAAATGTACCTTCTGTCCATCTCACCTGCCTCTGGGCTAGAGCGCATCACAGGAGCTGAGGGTGGGAGGATGTAGGTGCGAGTTTCAACTCTTCCACTCTTAGGGAAAAGGAGAGAGCTGGGGCATGGATTGATGAGATGCCTTCATGCCCTGATAGTCTGAGAGTCCAGTCTGAGCTCCATCACTGACCGGTGGCTGGTTTGGGCAAGTTGCTTCGTTTCTCTGTGATTTGGTCTCCTCATCCTTAAGATGGAGATGATGACAGCCTATGCTTCCTTGATTTGCTGTGTAGATTAAATGAAGTGATATACACGGAGCTCTTAGAAGAGTGCTGGAGGGTCTTAAGGGCCCCTGAGTGGTATCTGTGTTCCCTTGTTATCACGGTTGCAGGGGCCCCTGTTCTGCAGAAGTCAGGGAAGGCTCACGCTCTTCAGAAGCGTTTGGTTCATCCTCTAGACCATCTGAGAGGGTCTCCTATTCCAGAGCCTTCTCCTTTCCAGGACCCTTTAGGCTCCCCATATTCTTTCTTATAATTTTTTTTTTAATTTGACTGTGCTGGATGTTAATTGCAGCACGTGGGATCTAGTTCCCTGACCAAGGATCGAACTGGGGCCCCCCGCATTGGGACCGTGAAGTCTTAACCATGGGGCCAGCAGGGAAGTCCCCAGGCTTCTCATATTCTTATCCTGAGTTTAAAACACCTAGGATTCTCACTGAACCAGAGAAAATAAGAAAGAAAAAACCTGGCTTGGACTCATAATACTCAGTCTGAGTTATTGTTCTACCGATTTTAGTAGCTATGTGATCCTGGGCTAGTCACTTAAGCCTTTGGAGACTCAGTTTTCTCCTGGGTGGAGCACAGTAACGTTTGTTTCACATTTGTTGAGATGATCAAAAGAGATGATAAATGTGAACAAGATTTATAAACTAAGTTGTCAACCATCATTTCTCAAAGTGTGTTTGATGAGACACAAGTGATCTTTCCAGATGTTGCGTGGAAGAGCAACCGTTCTCTTGGCCATGTGAGATTGCAGAGCGGCTTGTTCTCATTCCCTCCTGGAGAGTCAGTATTGCTGTGTGACAAATGACCCCAACGTTTAGTGACTTAAGCCAATGACCAGTGATTATTATCTCTATCAGGAATTCAGGAGTGGCGTGGCTGGGTTGTCTGGCTGGGGGTCAGTTGTTGGTTGTGGTCAGATGTTGGCTGGGGCTGGCTATCATCTGAGAGCTTGACTAGGGCTGGGAGATCTGCCTCTGAGATGACTTGCTCATGTGATTTGCAGACTGCCGCTGTCATTGGGAGAGACCTCACTCCCTGCCCCTGTGAACCTCTCCACAGGCTGCTTGGGTATCGTCACAATGTGGCCAACTTCCTCCAGAGTAAGCCCTTCGAGAGAGAGCACAGCTAGGCCTTTTATGACGTAACCTCAGAAATCTGTGTGCACACAATGGAATTGATAAAATATTAAATGAGAACAGACAAGATATGATTAGGACATCTGAAACCCTAGTGGTAAACTTATTTTAATAGGTATTGAAAGAATGAAAGTATCTAAAATGATGCACAATGTCCTAAGTCTTCCTAAATCAAGATTTTGGTTAACATGCTTTTAGGAATATTAAAAGCAGAGTGAGTTTTTGTTTTTGTTTTTAAATAAAGCATCTTGCTGCTGCTGCTGCTAAGCCGCTTCAGTCGTGTCCGACTCTGTGCGACCCCATGGATGGCAGCCCACCAGACTCCACCATCCTTGGGATTCTTCAGGCAAGAACACTGGAGTGGGTTGCCATTTCCTTCTCCAATGCATGAAAGTGAAAAGTGACAGTGAAAGTGAAGTCGTGTCCAACCCTTAGTGACCCCACGGACTGCAGCCCACCAGGCTCCTCGGTCCACGGGATTTTCTAGGCAAGAGTATTGGAGTGGGGTGCCATTGCCTTCTCTGGTGAAGTGATGGATGTTGACTAAACTTATTGTGGGAATCATTTGACAATAGATAAAGATATCAAATCATTATGCTTTATACCTAAAACTAATACATGTTTTATGTCAATTATATCTCAATAAAACAAGAAGAAAAAACAAAGACTATGGTAATAATAACAATATATGATTTTTTTAATGACCTTATATTTAGAACCATTTTATGCTTTATTTAGGAGAAATAAATAATCACCCAGTATCTGTCTTTCTCTGACTTGTTTCCCTTAGCATAATGTTCTCAAGGTCCATCTGTGTGGCCGCAAATGGATTTGTTGCCTCCTTCTTTCACGAGATGTGGGCCACTACGTTTGGGAGGAGGAGTGATTAAATGCACTTTGGAAGGAGAGAGTGTCAAAGAATTTGAGGAAATATTTAAAAATCACCGTAAGCATTTCCCACTTCGTCTTATTGAATACACGCTGAGCACCGGGCATTGTGCAAAGAGCTTGAGAGACATCATCTCGTGTAGTCCTTTCTCTGGTCCAGAGAAACACATGAGGTGATTATCCCTGCCTTCTGAATGAGGAGGCTGAGGCCTGCAGAGCTTAAGCCACGTGCCCAAAGTTACCTCGTAGCTCCGGGCTGAATGCTGGGGGTCTGTTAGCCCTGGAGTTCTTCCGTCCACCTCCATCCACCTCCTCCACCTTCCCTGAGAAGACTGTAGGGCAGAAACTGGGTTGATTATATTTAACCCTGCATTTCCCACTTACCCAGACAACCATGATTCGTTGAACTTCATTTACCCCTCTCATTACCCACTGCTCAAAAGGGTATTTGAGAAAGACAGAGTCTGATGATGATCTGTATAAGATATGAATATATGGTCTTACAGTAGGTTGCAGCATACCACCCAGTCTACGCAGATACAGATTTTTCAGATACAAAAAGCATCTTCTGAGCCTGTCTTGTGTGGGCACCAGGCTACGTGTAGATCTAGTAAGTTTTCACCAAAAAGTAACTGTGTGATGCACCCTAGTTCTTCTCACTGTGAAATCAGAGGTTGAGGGAGGCAGCTTGGGACCCACTTCTTTTGCAGGTTATCTTTCTTGGACAGCCTTCTTCCTTTATAGGTTCAAAGCTTAGCTTCCCCCGTGACTCAGATGGTAAAGAGCCTGCCTGCAATGCGGGAGACCTGGGTTCGATCCCTGGGTCGGGAAGATCCCCTGGAGAAGGGAATGGCAACCCACTCCAGTATTCTTGCCTGGAGGATTCCATGGACAGAGGAGCCTAGAGTCCGTGGGGCCGCAGAGTCAGACATGACCGAGCAACCAACATTTTCACTTTGGATAAAGTCAGGGCAGGACATCCTTCAGGCTGGGCAGTGGAAGTCTCAGGGAATGGGTGTCTGGTGTGTCTGTGTGTGTGTGAGGGAAGCTCAAGTCAGAAGGTAGCCAAGACGCCGGGGACGGGGTACTTGCAGTGATGGACCCGACGCGCAGCGAGAAGGCCCTCTAGGACTTATTTGGAGTACACATACTTTTTAAATTTTTTTAACCACCTTGTTTTTTTCTGCACATTCTTGAAGGGAAATGATTTCCAGAAAGCAAGATGCGTATGATGGCTTTGAGCTTCCCAGGTTGCCGAACACCCGGGTTACTCCCGAGGCAACTTTGTATTCTGAGGACAGTTCTTCTGTGTCCGGGCAGAGGCGGGTGAGCACGGTGTCTCTGAGTGCCGCCGGGGCCTTTGTTGAGTCCGTCACTGCTCCCACAATAGGGCCAGGAGGGGCCCGGGACGAGGCGGGAGTGGATTGAATGAGGCTGCCCGCCGGGCCTGTCGCATTCCGGAGCCGACTCTCAGGGCGTCTGTAACCATAGCAACCGGGGGCTGGACCGCTCTCAGGACGCAGACGTGCTGTAGTCCGCGCTCCTTTCCTCCATCCCTCTGCGTCGAGCCCCCGGGCTCGCCCCTGATCGGGGACTGACTTTCAGGGTGATCTTAGCTTCCGATGGATCCTTCACTTCCTCAGTCCCCACCTGCGACTTCTGGACTTACAGCTGATTCGTTATGACCCAGACCAAGCCACACCAACATCATTTCCTCCACGTTTCCACTTTACTTTGAAAAATTAGGCAGAGTTATGTAGGGAACGTATTTTAGATTTCATTGCAGTCGTGCGTAACGATGGTGGCTCATGACACTCTGTTTTGAATAACGCTCAGCCTCTGGTTTAGATCTTACATTTGGGGGAATGTGTTATAAAAGAACAGAGAAAGCCAGCGAGGTACAGTAGGAGGACCACTAGTCTCTGGCCAGGAAACCTGGATGGTGATCCTGGCTAGAGTGTGAGATGTGGCCGGTGGAGGGCGTGAGGATGGATAGGGGGTTGGTGGCCAGGGTATGCAGTGGATAGTAGGTCCTGGGAAGGAGTTTTTCTTCCTAAGAATAATGGGAAGGCATGGAATAGTTTGAAATAGGAGGGATGACCGGATCAGATTTGTATTTTTTTAAACTTTTTTTCAAGATTTTTTTATTTTGATGCAGACCGTTTTGAAGTCTTCACTGAATTTGTTACAGTGTTGCTTGTGATGTTTATGTTCTGGTTTTTTGGCCATGAGGCTTGTGGATTTTATCTCCAGAACAGAGATTAAACCCACACCTGTTGCATTGAAAGGCGAAGTCTTAACCATTGGACCACCAGGAAAGTCCCCAGATTTGTATTTTTAAAGATTATTTAAATCACTTATAAATGAGTATCATTTGTAATAGAATGACTGATTCAGCAAATGTTTGTAGAGGATCCTTGCTATGTGCCGGGCCTGTAGGGGTGAACTTACATAGGGGACTCTGTCTTCCTACAGAGTCATGTTTCTTACAGAAACATGGGAATTTTTGAAATTTTTGAAAAACATTTAGATGGGAGAAAAGCTTTTCTTGGTCTCTTTGGTTTATGACAACCATTTCCTAACTTCTGCTTGCAAATTAGAAGGGTATCTTTTTCTATTTTTTGGGGGGGGAGTGGGAGATGTAGTCTATCTTAAAGCAATGGCAGCTGCATTTTCAATCTCTGAATATAATCTTTTCCTGGGCTTTGTTACATGGCTTTTGATTCTGTGATCATTTACATATCTGGAGTCAGTGAATCAATACACCAAAAACTCATGGCACATCCAGTATTTTGTACTTCAGACGCCTTTTAGAAGCTTTCCGCCATCAGTTTAGCATAATGGGCCTAATAAGAATTTCTAGCATGTCTTCCTCACCCACTGGCACTTTGTTCCTGGAATGTGGGGGGCAGCATGACATTGGGGTATTTCCCCTTTGACTGTAATGGGACCCCCTGCTTGGCAAGTCCTTGTGGCCTCAGCTTGGAAGGCCTCCCCAAAGCCCGAATTAATGAGAGGCTATGAACAGGCAGGGTGAGAACACAGCTTCTGCAGGGCGTGAATGCCTGCCTCTCTGGCAATAATCTCTGCATTCAGACTCAGCTCTAAAGGAAGCGAAGCCAGCAGCCACGGGGGGTGGGATTTGGGGAGCCCCTGAGCCCCTGTCTACAGCTGAGCCCCAGCACTGCTTCCCGTGACCAGCAGACCGCCTACAGAATCCACCTGCAAGGCAGGAGATGTAAGAGACACGAGTTCAATCCCTGGGTCGGGAAGACCCCCTGGAGAAGGCAGTGGCAACCCACTCCAGTGTTCTTGCCTGGAGAATCCCACGGATAGAAGCCTGGCGGGCTCCTGTCCATAGGACTGTAGAGTTGGACATGGCTGAGTGACTCAACAATAGCAACATAGCTCTTCCAGAGCCCGGAGCATATTGGTTCTGAGGTTTCAAGCTAGAGCCTCTGTAATCTATAACAAGTACGGACGTGGGTGTATATTCAGCCTCTTGGAGAAGACATCCATTCATTTATTCAGTAATATTTACTGGACGCCTTCCTTGTGCCTGGCACTATTCCAGGCCTGGAGGTAAAAGATGAACAGCATAGATTTCCTGCCCTCCTGATTTTCTGCCTGGCCAGAGCGCTCAACCTTTCTTACAGACTCAGGCCAGTTTCCTGCACATTTCAGAAATCTCTCTCAGGCACGCATTTAACAAGTAAAGAAGGGCTTAAAACTTTTTATGCTAAGGGTGAAAATGAGGCCGTTTCTTTTATTTTTTATTAATTGTGGTAAAAGTCACATAATATAAAACATACTATTTTAACCATATTTAACTGTACAGCTCAGTGGTAGCAAGTACATTCACCTTGTTCTATTCCCACCGTCGTCATCTCCTGAGTTTTTCACTTTTTGAAACTGAAACGGTCCACATTCCCCCTCCCCCTGCTCCCTGGCCCCTGGCCACTGCTAGTGTTCTTTCTGACTGCGAATTCAACTATTTTTGGTACCTCTTATAAGTGGAATCAAGCATTTTTTGTCTATACCTACTCTATATTGCAATGCATTTTTATGGTTAATGTAATATATGTCCTGAAAACAGAACGTGCCTTCTTTTTTCATCCCTATGCTATGCAGTAAGTTCAAAATAAGATCATTCTGATGTTACATTACTCTTTGAAAAAAATGTTTACTTTGTTAATTTCCTAGGGAATGGGTGTTGATCCTGTAGAAGTCAGCAACATTCTGTTAGAACAGGCAGTGGTTTCAAAGAGAGCCTTAGAACTGCCTAGTTTGTATGGAAATTTTATTAAGAACACCTTTGTTAATTAGGGCTCTGTGGCTTGTGTGTGTATCCCTTGAACCTGACTGGAGTTTGAGTTTCCCTGGTGATGACGGCTCATAAATTAATCTCAGAGGAACTGCAGGAGGTTGAAATGTTAGATTCTTAAATAATCTCCCTTTATTTCTGGCAGATGGGAACTTTTTGCCACACATAATTTACAAAGTATCTACATTTACATGTCTCCTGAAAAAGAGAGTGAAAATTAGTCACTCAGTCCTGGCCGAGTCTTTGTGACCTCCAGGGTCCTCTGTCCATGGGATTCTCCAGGCAAGAATACTGGAGTAGGTTGCCATTTCCTTCTCCAGGGGATCTTCCTGACCTAGGATCTGAACCCAGGTCTCCTGCATTGCAGGCAAATTCTTTACCGTAGGAGCCAGCAGGAACGCCCGTGTCTTCTGAATGGGAGATTAGGGCTGTGGTTGGTTTGTTGTGAGTCTGGCGGTCTCTTTGCTACACCTGGGATGCAGGGCAGACTGAGAGTCAAGGATGCTAGCCTGGGTCGTCAGGGCTAAGCCCTGCGGCCGCTAATGGAACTTTCTGCTCTGCTTTAAACCAGTTCTAGTGCCTGAGGGAGCCCTGCCTGGTGCTGTCTGCTGCTGGAAGTGAGGGGTGCATGATGAGAACGTGTCCGAGAGCTCAGACTTCCCCCGGCCCCAGCTCTGTGCCTGCTTGTCCACCTGAGAACCAGGGGGATCCCAGCACCCATCCCCTCGGTCTCAGGAGACTTAAATGAGATGATGTGCAGAAAGGGTGGGGCCCAGTGCTGGGTGCACAAGAGGCACCTCATCGATGGTGGTGATGCTGTGACTGGCAGCACCCGTCCACTGAGGGTCTGCGTCAAGGGCAGTGCCTTGGTGCGGAACCGAAGACATGGCGTATCTTCACTGCAGCCTGGGTCACTCTGCTTGTTTTTCTAGTTAACACCCTTGTGTGTGTGTGTGTGTGTGTGTGTGTGTGTACATGCTTAGTCACTCAGCTGTGTCTGACTCTTTGCGACCCCGTGGTCTGTAGCCCATCAAGCTCCTCTGTCCGTGGGATTTCCCAGGCAAGAACACGAGTGGGTTGCCATTTCCTTCTCCAGGGGATCTACCTGATCCAGGGATCTAATCTGGGTCTCGGGTGTCTCCTGCACTGGCAGGCAGATTCTTGACCACTGAGCCGCCAGGGAAGCCCCCCAAAACAGCTTTATTAAGGTATAATTTACATAATATAAAGATGACATCTAAAACATACAGTTCAGTGGTTTTTACTCTGTTGTGCAATGGTTACCTCTATACGACATTCAATTTTCTAAAACCCTCCGAAAAGAAACCTCATCCCACAGCTGTCCCTCCCTAATTTCCCTCACTCTCTCCCAGTCCAAGGCAATCACTGACCTTTTTCTGTCTCCGTGGATTTTGTATGAATGGGATCATATGACATGTAGTTTTTTGTGACTGGTTCTTTCACAATGTAATTTCTTCAAGATCCATTCATGTTGTGGCATCCATGTCTACTTTTGAATGAATGTCGGTCATCTGAGACACATAGTATTAGGTCCATCTTGAAGATGCAGAAGCCAAAGCTGCTCATGGCCACCCAAGTCGAAAGTGCTTGAGCTGGGGTTTGCACCCAGGTCTGTGCTGCATCCAAGGCCATTCTCCGCTCATCCACGTGCTGTCCTTTGAGTGCCTGCATCATGCTGAACACCGTATCCAGGGAGAGGCATGTGTCCTGCCAAGGGTGGATGTCCTGGGCCCCTGGCCTGGCCCCTGCTCCTTGCTGTGGTCGTGGGAGTCCATCTCCCAGGACTCAGATAGTCGTCGCCCACCTGATGGAGAAGGACGTGATTTCACGGCTGGACACCCACTGGGTGGCTTCTGTGACTGGCGTTGACCAGTCTCATTCTTTGGTCCATTTCTCAAGCATTGTGACTTGAACTGGCAAAGTTATCAACGTGAAAATGAAGGGAGAAATGTATTTTCTGGATTCAGAGCCCCGCAACCCAGTCACCTGATGGGAGGGAGGGAAGGCCGTCTTTCTTGCCTCCTTTGATCATGGAGGAGAGCCCTCGAACCTCTCCCCTCCCCGCCGGGCTGTTCCTGAGCTGTGAGATGCTTGGCAGCCTGGGGTGGGGGCAGAGCTGGTCGTGGAAGGGTGAGGCCTCGTGCCAACTGGCTCCGGGCAGGCACCAGGGGCTCTGCCGCGTGTCCCGTGGGGGCCCACCGAGTCTGTGGTGGTGCGGGACCCCCACACTGAGTCTGGTGTGATGTGCGGGACCCCCATGTTCCCCCCAAACTGCTTGTCTCGCTGCCCTGTCCCGCTCTAGTCTAGGGAAAGGCCCCGTGTGATCCCTGCAAGTGTGAGTTTTCCATCTTGCTTCCTCCGAAGGAGGAGGAAAAGGGCCTATGTATTACCGCCAGGTTCCTTTAGAAACACTGTGAAACCCATGTCGACCAAGTAGGACACAGTCTTCTGTTTAGAAATCTGCTGGATGTGCCCGAGACCCGGGACTCTCGGGGCACTTGTCTGGTAGATTTCTCGTGGAAGCGGCCCCACGCCGGCTTGGGGCGAGACTCTGAGCCTTGTGTGATGTGGCAGACACATCAGCGCCCACCCTCACCCTTTCAGTGCAAACTGGATGACATGACTGACAGTCCTCACGCTTCCGGCTTTTTCCCTGAACCGACTCAGTGGACATGGATTTGAGCAAACTCTGGGACCTCGTGAAGGACGGGGAGCCTGGCGTGCTGCAGTCCGTGGGGCTGCAAAGAGTCGGACACGCCTGAGCGACGGAACAGCAACAGCTTAACGAGCCTGCTTTATTGCTCCCGTGGAAGGCAGGAAGGCCAGGAGAATTATAGCACCCCAAGAGTAGCCCTTGATCAGTGGCTGATGGGAGATGTTAGGTAAATACCCCAGTTCCCTCGGGCCTGGCTGGATAAGTCAGGAGTGTATTCTGCCTGGGACTTCCTTGGTGCTTCAGTGGCTAAGACCCCTCACTCCCAGTGCAGGGGTCCCAGGTTCGATCCCTGGTTAGGGAACTGGATCCCATGTGCAGCAACTAAGGGTTTGCACGCTGCAGCCAGAGGTCCTGCATTCTGCAGTGAAGATGGATCTTGGGTGCCATAACTGAGGCCTGGCGCAGCCGAATAAATAAGTTCTAAAAAAAAGGAGTATGTTCTGCAGTGGAAAAAATTCCACTCTTCTGTAGTGACAGCTGGCTTGATGCTGTACTTTCTGTCAGTTTTCTTGGCTGCCTTCTCATCTCTGTCTCTCTTTTCCATTTCCCAACTGGTGCTTTCTTCACCTCCCAACAACCACTGTGCTCACGTCTTTTATCTTAGGATCAGCTTCTGGGGGAGCCCACATTAAGACACATGGTAGAGTTTCACCTTTCTCTTGCTTCTCTACCTGCTTCCCCAGCCAGCTGGCTTTGAGTGAGAGGGTAGGGTAAGGCCCCAAGACGCTTCTCAGGCAAGCTAATGGGTCTCCAGGGATGTCGTCTACAGCTAATCAGCAGCTTTCTCTTAGCGGCAAATCCTGGTGCTGGTGAGGGATCCAGGAAGCATGAAAAGAGAGTGAAGGCTTGATGAGCCTCATCTCAGCCTCATCAGACCGTTTTGTCTCCATCGCTCCCTTTCTCCGAAGACGGCAGAATGAAATGCAGTTGGTTCTCGTTTGCAGTACTTGTGTCCTGTACAACCTCCACAAGCACCGAATTAGTGAATACGGAGCCGCTGCTTCTAGGGGAAATCTAGGGTTAGGTTCCTGCAAGCCTCCGGTCACCACATTCCCGTCCACTGATCTGCACATAACCTTGTTTTAAGTGTGTTTCTGTTTAAAGACATCTCACTTAGTATATATCGTTGACTCATTCACACTGAGCTCTCGCCCCACGGCACTGTAGCTCACGGCTGACGAAAGCTTAGCTAGTACACATATTTTCTCTGCAAGGGCGATGCCAGTCTTGCACTTATGAACACTAGACACCGCTTAGCAGTATGCTTGAGTGCGATTTTAAACAGCGGAGTGACCAGCAGAAACCACAAAAATGCGAATAACGTGGCACCAAATAGACCACAGAGAGGACACTTGCTTGCAGAATGGAGACCGACGCAGAGAAGGCAGAGTGTGGCCTGCTTTGACCTCCGTGGGGAACGTGTGTGGTGCAAGACTCAGTTTTGGGTTTTTTTCTGCTCCGCACCTGGCTATGAATGACTGTGGAAGTGCCATGAGTATCTATTGGGGAGTTATAAATACGTTTCAGCAAGGAGGAGAATTTGCCTATGTGGAATCTGTGACCAATAGGGGCTGACTTTCTTTTTTACCCCAGTGCATGACGATTCTCCTTCTTTTCAGCATATTTGTTAGATGCGTGTCAGGCTCTGTGGTAGGTTCTGAGATGTTAAGAGATGCTTCCTGCCCTCCAGGAGTCTCCATTCTGGTGGCACAGGGGATTCAAACTATGACACCAGACAAGGTACATCCTCCAGATGGGACAGAGACAACTTCATGGGAGTTTGAAGGGGTGGGTTTGAGAGCACAAGACAGGATGGACTTCATAGGGGAGGCAGAGCCTTCTCTGATCGGTCTAAAGAGGCGTTTCACATTTGGGGCATTTGTTTATGTCACTGAAAAAAAGAGAAGCAGTTGGTCATCATTTCCCCACCTGCACCTGTACCTGCCCCCTTGCGTTTATCCTGTGGGTGAAGCATGTCTCCTGTCTCCGGCCAACCCCTCCATTTATGCGGGGCCCCCCCCACTTACGCTCTTTTGGTTCTCCTTCCTTCTGAACCCCGTCTTTCTCCCTCTCTGCTTGAACATTCCCGCTAACACATAAAGATACTTCAGCGTCCCCATCATCCCCTGGACCCCACATCCCCCCACACAGCCACCACCTAATTTGCTTTACCCGCTTCACTGCAAACTGCTGGAAAGAAGTGTCTGCAGTCAGGGGCTCGCTTCCACACCTCTTCTTTCTAACCATCGCCACTTCACAGGGGCTGCCCTTCCCGGGGTTGCCAGTGGCTGTTGCATCCTCTTTCTGTTCTTCTATCTGAAGGGTCAGTGAGGATGCTTTCAGCTACATGTTGCACAATGTCCCATGAAAAGAGGCTGAAACCATCTGGATATTTACTGTTGCTGCTTCTGCCCCCATCTCTCTGGTTCTGGCAGCCTCAGCTGGAAGGCTGACATGGTCTTCCCATTGGTTTCCCTACCTCTGCTCCTGCTGTCTGTAATCCATTTCAGATTTCTTTGCAAAGTGGGGCCAGTTTCCCCTGCAGGACTCAGGGAAGCGGCTACAGGTATGCGCACGTCCGCTCCCACCTGGGCCTCCCCCCGCCCCTGTGGTCCCAGAGCACCGGCCGAGCCCGTGTCACACGGCAGCGCCCTCCAGCTCTCTGACTTACACGGCGGTGTGCGCACGCCGCTCTCCCAGCTCGCCGCGCCCTCCCCATCCGCGCTGGGTCCACGAGTCGGTTCGCTACGGCCGTGTCTCTGTTCCTGCGGGTGGTCCTCTGTAGCCTCATCTTCGTTCCTGAATAAGCCAGCGGCTTTCTCACCCGAGGGTTATTGTCCGGCCCACCTCCTCCTCCTGACGTCCGCTTCCGTGGATTGCACGTGGCGGGATCCTCCTCCTGCCATCTCAGCCACGTGCCCCCTTCCCGGAGACGCTTTTCCAACACCCGCTGGTGCAGGTCGCCCTCCGTCTCTCTTATGATTCCGCGCATCCTGCCTATCAGGCACTGGAAGTTTTTCTGTTTATGAATTTAATAAGTAAAAACTAAAAAAGAAAAAAAATGCCTAAGCGAAGACCACTCAGATGATATCTCCATGAACTCAAGGGGAGAGAGTTTTAAGAAGCGGAGCATACTGAGGCACGGTAGATGTTTTCCAAAGACTGAAGATAATGGCCATGACAGTGATGGTAGCCACGATCATGTGTGAGCCTGGCAGAGGGCCGGGCATTTTGCATACAGTGTCCTGACAATGCTTCTACTTCAGGGAATGTCATCTTCCTGTCTCAATGAGGAATATGTCCACTTAGGGAGGCCAGTTGCATGATAGCTTTTGGTGACCATTTGCTATGTGAGTGAGTGAATTTCCCTGAGGTTTGGGACTCCCCGTGGTGAAGCGGAGAGTCTAACCCAGGTCCATCTGAAACCAGAGGCCATTCATGATAGTTCGTATGTCTTAATCCCCTGCCCTGTGTTGGCCCTCCCCACGTCCCTGTCCCCACTGGTAACCACTCGTTTGTATCTGTGAGTCTGCTGCTTTTTTGTTATATTGAAAGTTACTTTTATTTTAGATTCCACATATAAGTGATATCATGCAGTATTTGTTTTTCGTTGTCTGACTTATTTAAAAGTAAAGGTGAAGTCACTCAGTCGTGTCCGGCTTTTTGTGACTCCCATGGATTGCAGCCCACCAGGCTCCTCCGTCCATGGAACTTTCCAGGCAAGACTACTGGAGTGGCTTGCCATTTCCTTCTCCAGGGGATCTTCCTGACCCAGGAATCGAACCCAGGTCTCCCACCTTGCAGGCAGACACTTTACCACCTGAGCCACCAGGGAAGCCCCTGTTATTTAACATTAGCATAATACCCTTCAAGCCCATCCATGCTGTTGCAAATGCAAAATTTCATTCTTTTTTAATGGCTGAATACTATTCCATTGTATGTTTATCCCATTTCTTCTTTATTTATTAATCTGTTAATGGACACTTTGTTGTCGTTCAGTCACTAAGTCATGCCCAACTCTGCAATGCCATGGACTGCAGCACACCAGGCTTCTTTGTCTTTCACCATTTCCTGGAGCTTGCTCAAACTCATGTCCATTGTGTCGGTAATGCCATCCAACCATCTCATCCTCTGTTGTCCCCTTTTCCTCCTGTCCTCAATCTTTCCCACCATCAGGGTCTTTTCTATGAGTCAGTTCTTCACATCAGGAGGCCAAAGTATTGGAGCTTCAGCATCAGTCCTTCCAATGAATATTCTGGGTTGGTCTTCTTGCTGCCCAAGGGACTTTCAAGAGTCTTTTCCAGCACCACAATTTGAAAGCATCAGTTCTTCAGTGCTTGATCTTCTTTATGGTCTAACTTTCACATCCATATCTGACTACTGCAGAAACCATAGCTTTAACTACACAGACCTTTTGCCAGCAAAGTGATGTCTCTGCTTTTTAATTCACTGTCTAGGTTTGTCATAGCTTTTCTCCCAAGGAGCAAGCATCTTTTAATTTCATGGTTTCAGTTACCATCCACAGTGATTTTGGAGCCCAAGAAAAGAAACCCTGACTCTGCTTTTGCTTTTTCCCCCATCTCTTTGCCATGAAGTGATGGGACTGGATGTCATGATCTTAGTTTTTTGAATGTTGATTTTCAAGCCAGCTTTTGGTTGTTTCCATATCTGGCAGTTGTAAGTATGCTGCTATAAACATTGGGAATATATATATATTTTTGAATTTGTATTTTGGGTTTTTTTTTTTTTAATGTATAGCCAGGAGTGGAATTCGCTGGATTTGTTCTATTTTTTGTTTTTTGAAAGACCTCTATACTGTTCCAGGGTGACTACAATTTACGTGGCCACCAGCAGTGTACACAGCTCCACTTTCCCCCACAGAGTGACTTTCCTATTAAAACACCCCAGGGATGCGTTCTAATGTTAAGCCAGGTTCTTTATGCAGGGAATTTTTAATGCTTGGTCTTTGGGATGGGTGCAGTGAGAATCCCAGTTGGATGATGCTGTGGGTGAGCATGTTCTAAACCAAGTCCATGTTTGACATGAACTTGCTTTCTGGATGGGTCAGGTTTTGGTTTATTTTATTACGGGACATATGCTTAGTGTTTGCGGTTTGCCCAGCACTCTTGTAGGTTGTCTGAGACTTTACACAACATTAAGGACACACTGTTGGCCCTGGCTGACTTCACAGTTTCATCGGGGTGATGAAACGTATGTGTGGATGAAGGCAAAGTCACGAGCGAACACCTTACTGGAATGGATGAAGGGTGTGCGGTACAAGATGAATTGTGATAAGAGATGGAAAAAGGCAAATGGTTTGGACGCTTCCCTTTGGGGGAAGGGATGCACGTGGCTCATGGGGAGGAAAGGGTGAGGGAGAGAATGCACTAATCTCAGCAAGACAGTGCACATTTGCAGGATTTGCCCAAGGGGCAGGACGCGTGCATCTCCACCTGGAAGGATCAGAGTGGGTTGGGAAGAGAGGATTAGAGGACTGAGAACTGTCAGCAGCAGACAGGATGTGGCTGTTTGTCGGGAGCTACTGGGGGTTTTTGAGACCTGATGTGACATGAAGGAACGTTTGTCAGGGATCCATCTTGCAGTGGGTGTGGGACATTTGGGAGCAAACCAGATTCAGACTGGAAATGCTAGTGAGGGCAAGGTTTCTTAATTTCAGTCTTTCCTATTCCACCTTTGCTTTTTAGTTTTTCTGTTTCATTTAGATATCATCTGTACCACTTCTGTAAGTAGATTTCACTTTTAAAAACCTAAATTTAACTTTGCCTTAGGTAGTAGTATCTACCACTGTTAATATTTTTCTTTGAGACCTCATTTAAAAATTAAATAAATTTAGCCCTTCCCCCAGCAATAGTACCTATAACATGATAGATATTTTGATTAGTTACATTTTTCCTAGTGCACACTAGAGTAAACCTATGGCCATTAAGAAGCCTTCCTCTTACGGTCAGAAGAAAGGTCACTTCAAGCGACACTAAAGTGTCATGGTCATCTGGTTTACCACCAGTGGTTTGTGTGCTGAGCTTTTGGGAACTCTCAGGGCCTCTTCACCACTTTCTAGTTGTGGCATGATGGAATTGAATAAATGGAGATTAGCCTACACTTATTCAATCCTTACCTTGTACAAACTACTGGCTGAAGGAGATGAAAATATGAATTACATACAGGTTTTCCTCTTCATGGATTTGGAGGAAGCAGAGTGTGAATGGCATTTCACAAAGAAGGGGAGATATACAGGCTTGATGAATCCAATCCCAGGCACGTGGGATGGATAGAGGTCAGGGCTAGAGGACCCAGTGGGGAAGTGAGGAAGAAAGGTCTAAGCTGAGGGTCTGTGCAGAGGTCTAGGGATTCGCTGGCCATTGGCATACTGGAGTCAGCCATTTTTCTTAAATTACAAGGAGAGCAGTGTCCCCCACGAGGTATGGGATATTTGGGAATATTGATTGAATGTAGGAGAAAGAAGACAATGATTGCATTTCTGGTACCTATGGGGGAGGGAAAGGATGTGTCCTGCAGAAAATACTTTGCTGTGAAACAGCAGAAGCAGTGTAGGCTCTGTCCTCCTTTTATTTTGTCTTTAATTATGCACAAGGAGAAATAGCTGTAAAATATAGGTGTGGATTTTGGAAGCATTTAGGTCAATCCTGGAAAAGGACGTTGCTGCTCTTGGCTTGGACATGGGTGAAATGTCCTTGGAAACTCGGATAAGCATTTGAGTGGCTTGTTTTTATCCGTATGGTAGTCATTTCCCTTGCAATCTACCTATATTTAGGGAAACTTACATGACAGGATATTTCTCTTCTGATTCCTTATTTTCCACCTGAAAAGGATCTGATATCCAAGGGTCGTGGGTGCAGTTCTGCGTCAGCTTGGAGAGAAGACTAATACGAATACGATGAGGCAAACCGCAGATGGAGGGTTAACAAGAGCGGAGTCTGGAATTGGTCATCCTCTGCAGAGCAGGAGAAGGGTGACCAGCTGACTGTCACCGGAAAATTTCCCCAGAGAACCTTTAAAATGTATGAATCTCCAAAGTCCATCCATTTTCATTCAACCTTCGTCCCTATGGTTCCTGTTCATCTATTTCGTATAATGCCCGTCCCTGTAATGCCCAGGATGAAATGCACCAATTTTAATTGCAACAGATAGGACAAAGTGACTCTTGGGAGCTGCTTTGGACAGGAAGTGGAGGCTGACTTCTCCTAATGGGAACTGTGTAGGGAACCTGACTCACTTGCCCTTATCCCCATCACTCTGCAGGGATTGGTTGAGTTCCAAGGAGTCTAGAGCCAATTTAGTGATACAGAGGAAAGGAAAAGGCACTCTTAAAGTGGATCTGTATTCCCAGTTATCAAAGATGCCAGTGCCTTCTCCAGGCTAACAGAAACCCAAAGTGTGCCCTGAGGATGATGCCAGATGTTTCTAAATAGGTCCTGAGTTTTAAGGTTCTGATACAGCACACTTAAAAATAGCATCTACCTTAAAAACTGGCAATTAGCTAGACACTAAACTTTTAGAATCTATCACTGTACTTAGGTCTCCATTTTGCTGAAGAGGCAACAAACAGTTCAGAGTGAAATTTGCTTGTTTCAGTGAATTTAAGTGGAAGGTTTGGTGACATGATGTATTTAATTTTTAGCACTATTTTCCTATTGCATCAAATTCTCTTTTTAAATGCTAGAACCTCATCATCATGCGGCTATTAGGAAGCGCATTCATCTGTTATAATGTAGCTGTTAGAAAATGCATTTGTTCACCTATGTGTTTATTCATTCAACAAACATTTATTTACCATCTGCAAGGTTCTGTGCCCAGGACTCTTGAAAGTACGCACAAGAACCGTGTTTTGTACTTTTTAATGTTTCTTCAAGAGAAATGCTCTGTAGTACAACATTAATCCTAGGAAGCATTATTTTTTTTTTATGTAACATATCTGAAATTAGATTGTTATACATATCTGATTTGTTATATATATCTGGTGCCTTTACTGGCGATTTTAATTTTTCAGAAGTACATAAATAAGGGTGTATTTTGTTATTGATGGTATATTAGATTTGATAGGAGATATTTACACAACACTGTTATTCATACCATGCTTTGACCAAGATTATGGCCCCATTTGGGGTTTCCCTGGTGGCTCAGATGGCAAAGAATCCCCTTCCAATGCAGGAGACCCGGGTGGATCCCTGCGTTGGGAAGATCCCTGGGAGAAGGAAAGGGCTACGCACTCCAGCATTCTTGCCTGGAGAGTCCCAGGGACAGAGGAGCCTGGTGAACTGCAGCCCACGGGGTCCCAGATGTGATTGAGTGTCAGCGCACATGGCCCAGTTTGGAGTTCTGTACTATTGTTAAGCCTCTAGCTGAAGCTGGTTCAGGGATGCCAGAAGTCAGACGTCCCGACGTCCACATGTAAGAGAGAAGAGTCGGAAGGTTTATGGAGGGTCAGGGTTCAAGCTGCGGAGGCAGTGACAGCAGGATGGGGAGAAATTCCCCAGCGGCCTGTGTCTCCGCACCTCCTTCCCCCCTCTGCTCTGCTGCATAAATCCAGCGCACGCGGCCGGAGCAGGGGAAGCGGGGAACCGCCCGTGGGACCGCCGCGTGGGGTGGCGGCTTGCGCTGAGAGGGGCTGGGGGCAGCGCGCGCCTGGAGGCGATGGTGTGAACAGGGGGGTTTACAAGGACAGCAACCACGTTTACCGGGACCCTCCTTTTATCAAGGACCCTGTTAGGAACCGTTTAAATTAACCCATATATGTGGAATCTAGAAAAATGGTGTGGACAAGCTCATTGGGAAAGCAAAAACAGGGACAGAGGTATAGAGAAGAAGTATGTGGATACCATAGGGGCAAGGAGATGGGGTGGGAGGAACTGGTAGGCTGGGAGTGACGTATATACACTCCTGATGCTACGGGTAACATAGGTAACTGATGGGAACATATTGTGTTGCTCAAGGTGCTCCACTTAATGGGAATGGGACAGAAGATCAAAAGGGTGGGGTACGTGTGTGCGTAAGGCTGACTCACTTTGCTGTGCAGCAGAAATGAGTGTAACATTGCAAAGAAACTGGGCTCCAATAAAAGTCAATTAAAACATGCTTTAAACATGTTATTGAGGTATAATTGACAAATAAAATGGTAATACGTTTAACGTGTACAATGGGATGATTTGATGTGTGTATATACGGTGAAAGGATTCCCACCGTTGCGTTAATTAAGACATCCATCTGCTAGCATATTTACCTCTTTTGAGTGTGAAGACGCTGAAGTACCACCTCCTTAGTTTCAACTATACAGCGCAGTATCATCAAATCTTGTCTTATGTCCTCGTGCCCTTTTCGTGGCCTCTCAGGATTTCCCCCACCCGCTGGCAACCCCCATTCTACTCAGTTTGGAGTTTTACTTTTTAAAGATTTTGCTTCATCTCTTAAGTAATGCCATGCAGGATCTTTCCACGCCTGCCTTATTTCACCTTACATATGTCCTCTAGGTTCATATAAGTCGTTGCAAATGGCAGGATATTCTTTTTAAGGGCCATGGGAGGAGGAACCTCGTGGGCTGCAGTCCATGGGGTTGCTAAGAGTCGGACACGACTGAGCGACTTCACGTTCACTTTTCCCTTTCACACATTGGAGAAGGAAATGGCAACCAACTCCAGTGTTCTTGCCTGGAGAATCCCAGGAACGGGGGAGCCTGGTGGGCTGCCGTCTATGGGGTCGCACAGAGTCGGACACGACTGAAGTGACTTAGCAGCAGCAGCAGCAGCAGTATATATGTATCTATATCTGTACATCACATTTTCTTTATACATTTATCAATTGATGGACACTTAAGTTGTTCCCATACCTTGGCTATTGTGAACCAAGCTGCAATGAACATGGGTGTACAGATATCTCTTCAAGATAATTATTTCATTTCCTTTGGATACACACCAATACTGGGACTGCTGGAGCCTATGGGAGCTCTATTTTTAATTTTTTGAGGCACTTCCATGCTGACTTCTGCAGTGGCTGCAACCACTTAACGTTCCCAGCAACACTGCAGAAAGGCTCCCTTTTCTTCATATCCTCGCCTGCATCTGTTACCTCTTGCCTTTTTAATGATAGATATTCTAACAGTGTGAGCTGCTGTTTCTTTGTGGTTTTGAATCAAACACGCTACTTAAAAACCAACAATCCTGCGAGATAGGTATCCACTGAGCATCACTGTTATCCTTGTTTCCTGTAGGAAACGGGGAGGCTCAGAGAGCGTGAGGGACTTGCCCAGCGTTATACAGTGAGAAGGGGTAGAGCTGAGATGCAGGCTTTGATCTCTGGAGCATGAGAGTCTACTCCACTTCAACATGCTTCATGGCATCCAGAGTCTCAGGACATGCAGTGAATTTATGTCCAGTCACGAGAGGTCCCAGGAGCCAACCAGGGTCGGAGCAGGACATGAAGAGTGACGGGTAGTAGCGTCAGAATCCAAGAGCAGGGCCACTGACCAGAGTTCTCCCGGGTCGTGGGAACTTCCCTGTGTGCTGTGGCCCAGGTGCATGGCCTGGCCCGGACTGGGACGGACCGGGTGCCTGGCAGGCCCAGAAGAACCTGGAAGCTTGATGAGTGAAGTGCTGAGGTTCAGGTACTTGTTGCTTTATTGTAATCAAACCCCCAAAGAGTGAAAGTGCTGTTGTAGCTAAGATGCCAGAACTCAGTGATGGATATTTTAATAAAGCCCATGATCCCAAGGGAAGCTGGCTCTAGGAATCAGCTCATAGTCTATCATTGGGGGCGTAATTACTAATTTTAATTATGTTTCTGGTATCTATGGAGATATTTTGCCATCATTGAATTCCTTTTAGGTTTGAATCCCATGTAGATCTCGAGGAAATTTAAGATGTTTTGGTTCATTATTTAAAATCAATGTGTTGTTTTGCTGAGAGGTTTTGAATAGCTGAGAGGAATTTTACATATTATCAGAAAGAGTCCAGTCTTTCAAAAGCCAAGGGTGGCTATTCTAATCTGGGAACTGGGAAGAATTCAAAGTTGTTCACTGAAGTGTATTTCTAATTTTCTCTTCTAAGTATGACAGAACATAGTAGCTGGTCATTAATACAGAGGAAGTATCACCCCCGAATGGTTAGAAAGACGCTTGTTCCTTGGAAGAAAAGCTATGACCAACCTAGATAGCATATTAAAAAGCAGAGACATTACTTTGCCATCAAAAGTCAGTCTAGTCAGAGCTATGGTTTTTCCAGTGTTCATGTGTGGGTGTGAGAGTTGGACTATAAAGAAAGCTGAGCGCCAAAAAATTGATGCTTTTGAGCTGTGGTGTTGGAAAAGACTCTTGAGAGTCCCTTGGACTGCAAGGAGATCCAACCAGTCCATCCTAAAGGAGATCAATCCTGGGTGTTCACTGGAAGAACTGATGCTGAAGCTGAAACTCCAATAGTTTGGCCACCTGATGTGAAGAGCTGACTCACTTGAAAAGACCCTGATGCTGGGAGGTATTGAAGGCAGGAGGAGAAGGGGATGACAGAGGATGAGATGGCTGGATGGCATCACCGACTCAATGGACATGAGTTTGAGCAAGCTCCGGGAGCTGGTGATGGACAAGGAGGCCTAGCGTGCTGCAGTCCATGGGGTTGCAAAGAGTCAGACCTGACTGGGCGACTGAACTGAACTGAACTGAAGAAGAGGAAGTTGGGGCAGTATCCTTGAAATTGCTTCTTAAGTTTAGGTGGAGAAGGAAAAGATCAGTAAACTCCCTGGTCAGGATTCGGTGCTAATGGCAAGGCTGGTGCTGGAACTGATGCTGTGAAGACCAGTCAGACTCTTGTGGGCTTTGTCTGTGTAGCAGGTATGAGGCTGTTTCGATGTCAGGACTGACTGAGTCCTAAGCTTCATGGGCATAAACACAGCTGCTGGATAATCTGATGTATCTGTTAGGATCCTTGTCTGTTGCAGATGACCGAGAGCCTGGTCCCCATGGAATCCAGCCCCAAAGTGGACTATTGAGTCTTCTAACTGAACAGTGAAGGCAGAGCTCCCTGTAGGCCTCAGGACAAAATGCGTCCAGGACCGAGCGTTTCTTCACTTCTTGATTTGTCACCTTTGCATTGCTGCGTTCTTGGGCGGGTTCCTTCTTGGTAATCAGATGTCTGCCACTGGCTCCCGGGCTTCATGCTTCCAGATTCATGTCCTTCAGGAAAAAATAAAATTCTCTGAGGCTTTAACAAAAGTCTCGCATCTAAATTTTCTTGGTTCTGATTGGCCTGTGTAGGGCCGGATACTCATCTTTTAACCAATCATGGTGGGGCAGGGTGGGGATCAAATGCGCTGATTGGCTTGGCCTGAGTCATGAGCTTCAGTCCCAGAGGCTCGGCGTGAAGCCGGGTGAGTCTAGCATAAGGGCTGAGAATTAGGCTGGCGTGGTTGCCCTAAAATCAGGGTGGGGAATCCCCTGGTGGTCCAGTGGTTAGGACTCTCGGCCTTTCACTGCTGAGGGCGCAGGTTTGATCCCTGCTTGGGGACCTATGAAACCTCAAACTGTGCAGCATAGCAAAAAAAAAAAAAAAAAAAAAAAAAATCAGGGTGATTTTGCTGCCACATGTAGGTCGTGGCTGCGGTAGGGAGAGAGGGCAGATGAGACTGGAAGCTGGGTTAGTGAGTAGGATATTGAAATCCAGGCACGGGATCCCAGTGGCTTGGATAAAGGGCAGCAGGTGAGATGGAGAGGGGTGGGCAGGTCTGATTCACACTCTGGAGGGATCCACAGGATCTGCTGATGGATGCGTTGAGAGTTATAAGAAAAAGAATTAAACATGACTGCCAGGTCTGTGGACAGAGCAGCTTGGGAGAGCAGTGGTATCTTTTTTTTTTTTTTTTTTAAAGATTGAAAGACTTGAGGGTTTTCCTTTTATTTTGTTATTATTAATTTTTAATCAGCTGTGCTGTTTCGGCTCCGCGGCATTTGAAAAGCCTGTCAGGTACCTGAGTGGAAATTCTAAGTAGACAGTTGGATATGGGAGCCTGGAATTTCGAGGGCAGGAGTGGAAATTGCAATTGATGGACAGGTGACTCTGTAAAGGGAAGGCAGGGGCTCTTCTGCCAACCGCCTGATCTGTCTGAGCGGTTCTCTTGCTGCCTCTCTGCCCAGTGCTCCCCCGCACCAAGGGATTTCTTCTGAGAGATGCCTGTTCTCCAATGAGAGCTTTCTTCTATGGGCTGGAGGTGGCAGGGCATTTCTGAACTAGCTTTACCTCATCTGAGCAGTTTCTGCCTAGGTTAAGGGCTTGGAGCCTCAGTATAAATCCCAAGAAAGCAAGAAAGGCCCCACTTAACATTGCCTTATTGCAGAGAGACCGTTTCTTCAACTAAAACCTTGCAGGGCCATCCGCTGCATAAAGCGGACAGTGCTGGCACAACGGTGGGCAGTCAGGTGGAGGGGGAGCTCAGCCTGGCTGCCGTGCGGGCTGAAAGCAGTGTGCGTGGACAGCCGCCCTCTGCGGCCACCTCGGGGCGTGTTCCCCGCTCCTGACGGCTCTGAAGTGTTTGCCCTGCTCAGGACTTTTTGGTGAAAAACACAGCTTGTGCACGTGGTGTGGGTTGAAAGGCACCCTGGTGCTGCCCGTTTGGGCTGCAGAGGACCACCTCTCAGGCCGCGACAGTGGGCACCGTTCGGCCAGGCCAACACCTGCCTCTGGTCTGACACTGACCTAGAGGCTTCCACCTAAAGTGGCTTGGTGAGTCCCCTTTCTGTGAATGAAAAGATTTGTCTCTGGGTCTGAAAATAGCAACTTCCCACCATGCAGAACTGATTTTGTCATTTTCTTGTGTCCATGTAGCTTAGGGCTTTGTTCCCGTGTACAAAAGCCAGCTAGAATTTTCCAGTAAGGTTTTTTTTTTTTTTTTTTTTCCTGTAAAGGCTTTGTCTTTCACTCATAGAGGAGTGGAGCCTCTATCCTGGACAGCGGTGAGATTTAATGAAAGCATACAAGACCTACACACAGCAGCTGGCCCAGATCACACAACCAGTACCAGTCACTGACTGAGCTCGTTCCTGGGCTTCCCAGGTGGCGCTAGTGGTAAAGAACCTGCCTGCCAGTGCAGGAGACTTAAGAGATGCAGGTTCGATCCCTGAGTTGGGAAGATCCCCTGGAGGAGGGAATGGTAACCCACTCCAGTATTCTTGCCTGGAGAATCCCATGGACAGAGGAGCCTATCGGGCTACAGTCCACGGATCTCAAAGAGCCGGACACAATTGAAGCAACTTAGCATGCATGTACTCGTTGCTCCTGTAACAAATGATCACAGACTGGATGGTTTAGGGCAGCACAGATTTGTGACCGAATCATTCCACAGGTCGGACTTCCACAGTGGCTACTATGGGGCCAGCGTCACGGTGTCTGCGGGGCCTGCTCCTTCTGGACGCCCCGAGGGGGAATCCTTCCCGGTCCTTTCCGCCCTCCGGAGGCTGCCCGCACGCCTTGGCTCAGGGCCGCGTCACTCTGACCTTTCTCTCGCTCTCACATGACTTCCGCGGTCTCTGGCCCCACTGTCTAATGACCTTGTGACTACACTGTGACTACAGTGGGTCCAGATAATCCGGGGTGATCTCCCCATGCTGAGCTGTGCTCAGTCGTTCACTCGTGTCTGACTCTTTGAGACCCCGTGGACTCTGGTCTGCCCGGCTCCTCTGTCCATGGGGTTATCCCTGCAGGAAGACTGGAGTGGGTTGCCATTTCCTCAACTCCAGGGCATTTTCCTGACCCACGGGTTGAACCCACGTCTCCTGCACTGGCAGGTGGATTCTTTACCACTGAACCACTTTGGAAGCCCAGGCTCCTCATGTCAATATCATTATCTTAATCACACCTGCAAAGTCTTTCTACTGTGTAAGTTCCAGAGGTCAGGACGTGGACATCTTTAGGGGGTTATTTTCTACCTTCCATATACTGATTATTGTTATTTCTAATTTAATTATTTTATTTTTGGCAGCACTGGGTCTTCCTTGCTCTGCGTGGGCTTTCTCTAGTTGCGGTGCTCAGGCTTCTCCAGTTGTGGAGCGTGGGCTCTGGAGCCCGGGCTAAGCAGTGGTTGCATGTGGGTTTAGTTGTCCCTCTGCATGTGGGATCTTCCCAGACCAGGATCAGACCCATGTCCCCTGCATTGGCAGGAGGCTTTTTAACCACTGGATCACCAGGGAAGTCTTCATACTGATTATTTTAAAAATTATCAGTCCTGAATATTCATTGGAAGGACTGATGCTGAAGCTGAAACTCCAATACATTGGCCACCTGATGGGAAGACCTGACTCATTGGAAAAGACCCTGATGCTGGGAAAGATGGAAGGCAGGGGGAGAAGGGGACGACAGAGGATGAGATGGTTGGATGGCATCACCGACTCAGTGGACTTGAGTTTGAGTAAACTCCAGGAGTTGGTGATGGACAGGGAAGCATGGCGTCCTGCCCTCCATGGGGTGGCGAAGAGTCGGACACGACTGAGCGCCTGAACTGAACCGAACTGAAGGACCCATAGTATACCAGATCCTCTGCTTAGTGCTGGGCATAAAAACAAGATAGAATGTTTATACCGAAACAGATATATGATGATGATGATGATGGTGTTAGGGATAACCACACTAATTGACATTTACTGAGTATTTACTACATGAAGGTATTTTGGGAGATGCTTTAAGTGAATTAACTTGCTGATGTCTCATCATCACATTAAGGCAAAGGTGTTATTCTCATTTTAAGAATAAGGCGCTTTAGAGAGTTTAAGTACTTTTTCTGAAAGCCACTAATAGCTAATCACTATTAGCTAATCGTCCAAGAGCTAATGACATGAGTTCTGTTCTCTCTGACTCTAAGCTCATGCAATTAATTCCTGGGCTATATGTGCCCCTGGAGGGCTTCCCAGGTGGCTCAGTGGTAAAGAATCTGCCTGCCAATGCAGGAGATGGAGACGCGGGCTCCATCCCTGGGTTGGGAAGATCCCCTGGAGGAGAGCACAGAAACCCACTTCAGTATTCTTGCCTGGAGAATCCTGTGAACAGAGGAACCTGGCAGGCTACAGTCCTTGGGGTCACACTGAGTCGGACAGGACTGAGCGTGCACACACACGTGCCCCTGGAAGGATGCTCGGGTGCACCTCTGGCTCCCTTCTTAGCCTGTATGTAAACAAAGGTTGAACCAGCTGCAGCAGAGCTGATTATATCAGTGGGCAGCAGGCAGAACTCCCGGGCAAGGAAAACACTGTATCTCTCCCAATTCTGCTATGGCCTGAAGCTATAAGTTCACGGCCCTGACCTTCGGGCAAATGTTGCCTTGTCTTCAGGAGAATCTAATAGCCTATGTTAATCACTCCACGGAACTGGTCCCTGTCCGGGATCATCTAACACTGTGCTCACTGGGTCCTGCTTCAACCCGAGGTCGTCTGTGGCAACCTCGAAGAGGTCAGAGACTAGAAAAAGAAGAGCCCAGTGACTTTCTCTCTAGTGACTCATGCAGAGTCTGCCAGGGGATTCTAGAGGGCAGAAAGACGGTGCATTTGGGCTCATCTGAAGGGGAACATTTGAATACTAAAGGCACATTCTTCTTAATCTTCTGCAGAATTTCCTTCAGTGGAAATGGAAAATTTATGTAAAGAGCAGAAAGATCCCCTGGAGAAGGGAACAGCAACCCACTCCAGTATTCTTGCCTGGAGAATCCCAGGGACAGAGGAGCCTGGCGGGCTACAGTCCATGGAGTTGCAAAAGAGTCGGACACGACTGAGCGACTAATACTCCACTTCATAACGTCCAAGCCAGCTGGGTTGACCAGCGTGAGCTCCCTCAGGGCAGCTTAGAGGAGGGAGAAGGTTAGGAGGGCGTGTCCAGAGTCTGGGATGGGCTGAGGACTGGAGAGCAGAAAGTGCTGTCCGCCCTCACCCCCTGCACCCCCCACTCCGGGCTGAGATGATACCACATGTGCAGGTCCCTGGATTCTGTCCTGCGAGTGGGCAGGCTGTGTGGGGTCGGGTGGGGCTGGATTTTTACCCTTCTCGTTTTCCTCCTGGGACAACTCTCTCTCCACCTGTTTGACTACACCCTTGAGCTTAGGAGATCTAACATCTTTGTAGAAACATTCACAGAATGGCTAATAGAAAAAAAAAAATGCTTTTTAAATTATGATGGAGAGATTTAGGGCATCCATATGTTCTGACTTCTTAAGACAGCCTTGATTTTTTTCCCCTAAGCATTTAAAAAAGTCTTTATTGAATTTGTTACAGTGTTGCTTCTTTTTATGTTTTGGTGTTTTTGGCCAGGAGGTCTGTGGGATCCCAGCTCCCTGACCAGAAATTGAACCCGTAACCCCTACGGATCCCAAGGTGAAGTCCCAACCTCTGGGTCACCAGGGAGGTCTCCACAGTCTTGATTTTGAGGAATTATTTTTCAATAATGGTGATTGATTAAATGCATGCTATGTGGGACTTAAGTTTTGGATATTTATCAAGCTTGACACGGATACAATCACAGATCAGAAACATTCAAGGGCACAGCGTGGTTTCCTGCCTCCTTTCCCCTCTCTTCTCCCTTCCTTCTGTCTTTCTTTCACTACCTACTGTGGGAAAGACATTGGGTTTAGAACTTGGGATACAAAGATGAACAGTACTAGTCCCTGACTGCCAGCGATTTGTAGTCCCTTAAAGGGATTCATTCATTTTATCCAACAGGTATTTATTGAACATCCGTGATGTAGCAGGCACTAATCTAGGTGCTGGGTTGCAGCAAGAAACAAACCAGATCAGATCTAATACTGTCGAAGGGGAGGTTTACTTTAGTGGGGGTAGCATATGATAGCCAAGCCAGTGAGTACAGACTACAATTTCATCTGTGAAGACAAGAAGGTCAGGAAGTGGGCCGGAGGGTGAGTGGTCCTTAGCGTGCAGAGGCGCCTTTCTGCAGTGGTGGGGGGAGGGGGTAGCATCCAGCAGGTGCAGGGCGTTGAGGAGAAGCTTCCCCTCGAGGATCTGGGCGAGCGTGTTCCAGCCACAGGGCTCAGCAGCTGGGAGGCCCCAGAGGTGGGAGCTAACTTGGAAAAAACTGGAGGCTGGAGGGTTTGGGGTCAGAAGTAAGGTTGGAGAGAGAGAGATGGGGAGCGAGGTGGCTGCTCGGGAATCCTCAGGAGGGTTCTAAGCCAGGGGAGGTGGGGTTGAATTTGCGTTTTAGAAAGACGTCTCCTGGGTTGCTGTGGGTGTGGGGAGTGGGCAGGAGCAGGGTCAGCAGAAAGAGGCTGGCTGGTCAGGATGCTGTCTGCACCTTGGACCAGGCAGTGGGGTGAGGGTGGGGAGATGCGGTGAAAATCGGGATATTCTTGAAAGGAGTTGGCCAGACTGAATAGATGGGTAAATCCACAAATTCTGGGTAAGGTCGGGACTGAGGATGAAGAAATAGAAATCATCAGTCAGATGAGCAAGGAGTGAAACAAAATGTGAGAGGTGTCTGTTTGGCTTAAGAAGGACATCATTTTTGCTGTAGAAAATGTGGCATCTAAATTATGTCACTGGTGGGGAAGGAAGGAAGCAGGGTTCACGGAGTGCTGGCTGCGTGACAAGCGCTGTGCTTGAGGCTTCACGGAAGGGCTTCAGAAACGTCCCTGAGTGCACTGCGCAAGATGACCCACTCTGGGACCAGAGGGTTAGATCTGAATCTCAACTCTGCCACTTGCTAGTCCTGTGCTTTCTTTACTCATCTGTAAAATGGGGTAATATTAGTACTTACTTCATAGAGGGATTTTAAATGAGTTAATATGTGTGATGTGAGTTGGACTATAAAGAAAGCTGAGCACTGAAGAATTGATGCTTTTGAACTGTGGTGTTGGAGAAGACTCTTGAGAGTCCCTTGGACTGCAAGGAGATCCAACCAGTCCATCCTAAAGGAAATCAGTCCTGGGTGTTCATTGGAAGGACTGATGCTGAAGTTGAAACTCCAGTACTTTGGCCGCCTGATGGGAAAAACTGACTCACTGGAAAAGACCCTGATGCTAGGAAAGATTGAAGGCAGGAGGAGAAGGGGATGACAGAGGATGAGATGGTTGGATGGAATCACTGACTTGATGGACATGGGTTTGGGTGGACTCTAGGAGTTGGTGATGGCCAGGGAGGCTTGGCGTGCTGCAGTCCATGCAATTGAACTGAACTGAACTGAATATGTGCGAAGTATCTGGAGTGATGCTTGGTATATAATGTATGTGCTCAGTCATGTTGGACTCTTTGCAACCCTGTGAACTGTAGCCTGCCAGGCTCCTCTGTCCATGAGATTCTCCAGGCAAGAATACTGGAGTGGGTTGTCATTTCCTACTCCAGGAGATCTTCCTGACCCAGGGATTGAACCCACATCTCTTGCTTCTCCTGCATAAGCAGGTGGATTCTTTACCACTAGCACCACCTGGGAATCCCTAATAATAATAAACATACAACAAATGGTACATAATAAACACACAATGAATGGCAGTGATTTTAATGTTGCTGTTTGCTATGGTATATTCAACAGATGGAAGAGTCAAGTAAGGTGTGTTATATACACTAAGAGTATCATTTTAAAATCTTGTTTCAACTTGTTTATTTGTCAGTGTATAGTGTATAAGATGCTTGGGTTCTGTTGCTAGTTTTTGCCATGGTTCAGTTTTATGAACTAGTCCTCTTCTCAAGTATGGATCAAAGCCACTTTCTGTTGCTATGGCTGCATAACCACCCCAACGTACTGGCATGAAACGAACGCTTTATTATGTTCATAGTTTGCAAAATCAGGCAGGACTTCACAAGGGTGACTTGTCTCTACTCCATGGTGGAGCTTTACCTGGGGAGACTCCAAGGCTGTGTGGGTGTCAATGGCAGGAGGGCGGTGGTGGGAGCTGGAACCAGCTGGAAGCACCTTTGCTCCCGTGACTGGAGTAGATGCTGAGTCTCAGCTGAGATCTTAGCTTGACTCTTGGCTGGAACACTTCCACAGGACCACTCTTCGGTCTGTCTCCACATGGCCTAGTTGGGGCTTGATGCTGAAGCTCCAAAATGTTGGCCACCTGATGTGAAGAACCGACTCATTGGAAAAGACCCTGATGCTGGGAGGGATTGGGGGCAGGAGGAGAAGGGGACGACAGAGGATTAGATGGTTGGATGGTATCACCGACTCGATGGACATGAGTTTGAGCAAGCTCTGGGAGTTGGTGATGGACAGGGAGGCCTGGCGTGCTGCGGTCCATGGGGTCACAAAGAGTCAGACATGACTTAGAACTGAACAGCAACAGATAGCAGCATGGGAGCTGGGTTCCAGCAGTGATGCTCCATGAAGACCAGGAAAAAGTGCTGTGAGCCTTTAAGACAGCTTTGGAGGTCCCATGGTGTCTCTTCAGCCTTAGTCACAAACCTGTCTAGATTCCAGGAAAAGGAACATAGAATTCCACCTTCACAAGGGAAGAATATCAAAATCACAAAGTGAGAATTTTCAGGATGGGAGATGTGGCCAGTTTTGAAAAAAATATGGTCTGCCTCGAGGCTTAACCAGGAGATCCACGATGAGGCTGACTGGCTTAGAGGATCCAATACATTTCTAAATTTTGGACATGCTCTGGAATCAGGGTCTCCTGTGTTTATTAAAGGACTTGACTGCTCTTGACCGAAGTTGTGCTGGAATTTGAAGGAGGACTCGTTAGGCCTGGGGAGCTCTCTTCAGTTAAGAGACACTGATGGGAGACTGACTTTGCCCAGGACCCTGTGCTGATCGCTGTGGGGACGATCGCGACACCACGGAAGCCACCAAGCTAAAAGGTGAAGACGAAGGCTTTCGGTTTTCAATGAAGTAGTCTCTGGAGAGGGCGAAGTGACAATCCCTAATGATAGTTACAGTGAAACTAGTCAAAACAAGACACAAAATGAGTTTAATGCAAACGTAGTCAGTTAGCATCACCTTCAGTGTGGGGACCACATTTCCCATTCTGTGGACTTTACTTGTTCATTAACTACTATTATAACCTGCAATTATTAAATGCTTCCTATGGCCATTTAATTGGATCCTGGGTGGCCCTGGTGGTGAGGAATCCGCCCGCCAGTGCAGGAGATGCATAAGAGACGGAGGTTCGATCCCTGGGTTGGGAAGGTCCCCTGGAGGAGGGTCTGGCAACCCACTCCAGGATTCTTGCCTGGAGAATCCCATGGACAGAGGAGCCTGGTGGGCTGCAGTCCATGGGGTCACAAAGAGTCAGACACGACTGAGCGACTGAACACACACACACACACACCAGTGAAGACGGTTTGTTGTTGTTTGGTCACTAAGTCGTGTCCAACTCTTTTCGACCCCATGGACTGTAGACCGCCAGGCTCCTCTGTCCATGGGGTTTCTCAGGCAAGAATACTGGAGTGGGCTAATATTCCCTTCTCCAGGGGATCGTCCCGACCCAGGGATTGAACCTGCGTCTCCTACGTTGGCAGGTGGATTCTTTACTGCTGAGTCACCAGGGAAGCCCTTGCTGAGGCAGGTTGCTCTCCTGTATCCTTTTATAAGTAAGGGAAGGAGTAGCAGGGAGGTTAAGTGACCCAGGCTGGCATTTGTACCCAGGCCTTCTGCCCCCATAGTAGATGCTGAAGGTGGCATGGCTGGTTGGTGCAAGTGGGACCCAAGCTCTGGATATTCTTGTTGGTGGTCTTTCTCCAGATCCTTTCCTCCAGGTTTGTGGTTTCCAGTCATGTTCCATGAATCTTCTGGTTCCCAAAGAGCTCTGGGGACCAGTGCAGGGGTTGAGAGGGAGGTAAAGCTGGTGTGACTCTGGGGTCCTAAATTCCAACTGTTTGCCCTGCTTTGAGATATATTATATTTATTATATTATATTGGGTTGGCCAAAAAGATGTTACACAAAAACCCAAATGAACTTTGGGCCAATCCAGTATTATCTTATACACAGTGCAACATATAATGATATAATTTAATATATCTGTAATATGATACATAATATTTAAGACTAGTGTGGAATAAATCAGAGGTGTTCAGATTTTTAGAACAAAATTCTCTCTTCAAATGGAATTTTACCTCTATCTATGTGATTTCCCCTTGAAGTTTGAATTTTACTTAACACAATTGAATTTCCACTCTGAATTCAAACTTTTAGAACAAAACCCTTCTGTTTAAAGGAAAGTTTGGTTTGATTTATATCTTATATCTGTTAGGTTTCTCTGACTGACTCCTTCTTTCAAATGGACTTTTGTATCTATGGCTATAATTTCCACTTTAAGTTTAGATTTCATTCAGTTCAATTGAATTTGCACTCAGAATTCGAACTTTTGGAACAAAACCCCTTGAAGGAACAGTTTTGTTCCAAAAGTTTGAGCACTTCTAATCTATTCCACACCGCTTGCTCTTGGATATTTTTAGTTTAACGATTTGGTTTGTAAGTGGTTTCGCTGTCATTATTCTAACTTCAGGCTCAAGAGCTCAGTCACTAGTTAAAATCTCTTCTGCTGGCAAAATCTGCATTCCCATCTGCTGCAGAAAATAACCTTTAAAGTGCCCATGCAAGCACAAGCTCGTAGAACCAAAAGGCATAGAAAAGGGAGAGTTTATTCCATTTTTTAAAAAGTTCAGTTTGATTTAGATCATCTGTCTGTTAGATGATCTTGACTGATGTAGTGTGTAAATATGTCCCAGAAAGAGTGATCATATTGTGATCTTTGTTTTCAGTTTACTTTTTTCGTATTGGGTTTTCTTGATGGAAAGTGATTTTAAAAATAACCTTAAAATGTGATGATCACCCTCTTTCTTTAACAGACTGCAACGTGTGATAGCTGCAGCCAGCCAGCATTCACTTGTGATAAAAGGAAACTTGAAATTTCTGGCACAAGAATATTTCTAGCTGCAGTCGAAATTGTAGCGAGATTGAAAACTTGACAGAGCTGAAGTGGGGGCCTTGAGGGCTGGGGCTGCCCTGGACAGCTGTGCAGGTTGTGCACTGCACTTGGTAGGCATTCATCAAATGCTGGTTTGAGAGAAACTGCGTTATGTGCAGTTATATTTGAATGGGAAGAAACTTAACCCTGTCCTTGTGATACTATTTAGAAAACGCCATGGAGTGGGCTTCCCATGGAAGTTCTCAGTGAATTAAGTAGCCTGGCATTCCTGGCTGTGCTTGAGGAACCAAGGACTTCACAACATAACCAGCTTTCGCCCCGTGGCTGTGGAGCTTACAGCTTTGCTGAGGTCGGCACCTTGAAGTTAGAATAGCTTAAATACACCTGAGGGCCTTAAATGGCAGGGAACTCTTGGAAATGCCCACAAATTCCAAGACAGCTGGGCCAAGCCATTCGTTATTTTATTGATCACATCACTTTTTACTCCTTCCTTTTCTTTCCCCCTGGGAGGTGGAGAAGTCAGAGCCACAAGACTGTATTTCAAATGACCTCTTCAGAGGCAGTTTCTAAGCATTTAAATACAGGCTGAACGCAAAGCATATGATGGATTAAATATCAACTAGCATTTTCTGTGGATCCTATTCCTTGTTTAAAATCTCAGAACCCAAAGCCTGGATTTAACTTTCTATGAAATGTTTTGTTTCTTTTCTTTCTTTCTCTGTGTCTTTCCCCAAGCTTTGCCAGTTAAGAGACCCTCACATCCACAATTAATATTCCTTTACATGGCAAGCTGAAGGCAGTACTGATCTCCGACATTAATTTATTGAGCCTGACTGTGTGCCAGTATTCAATAGCTAATTTGTGTTTGGTCGTAGGGTTTTGAATAATGTCCCATGGTTCTTATAGCTGGGCAGTTCCTTTAAAGGAGGGGCTGTCTTAGTGGCTCAGATGGTAAAAAAATCTGCTTGAAACCCGGGAGACCTGGGTTAGATCTCTGGGTCAGGAAGATCCCCTGGAGAAGGATATGGCCACTCACTCCAGTATTCTGGCCTGGAGAATCCCATGGACAGAGGAGCCTGGCGGACTGCAGTCCACGGGGTCACAAAGAGTCGGACGGGACTGAGCGACTAACGCTTTCGCTTTTCACTTTCCTTTAAAGGAAGTATGTTTATGGTGGCTGCTTAGTTTTGACTGTCTCATCACAAAGCGAGTTTGCCTGGGTAACAGATTTGGATCTGAGGGTCAATAAGAGGGTGGTAGTGTGGAAGAGTGACTTAACCCTTGAAAATTATGTCAAAGCAAACTTCGTACACCTTTAACAAAAAATATGTATATATATATACATTTATTTATTTGGCTCTGCCAGGTCTTAGCTGTGGCATGCAGGACCTAGTTCTCTGATCAGGGATGGAACTCAGGCCCCCTGCATTGGGAGCTGGAGTCTTAGCCATTGGATCTGCAGGGAGGTCTCCACCCTTGTTTATGACCTGCTTCTTGGGAAGCAGCTTATGGACCAGCATGGCAGCTTGGAAGATTTTCTGTGTGACCCATACAAGGATGCTTTTTCTCTCTGAGGTTTGGAACACCTCTAGATTCTTGAGTGCTGAGCCTTTCCTGAATGACATGGAAATGGGAGTGAAATAACCCTCACTCCCACTGCCCCCATTCACCCGTCTCTTTACCTTGCTTAGTCCAGAGACAGCAGAATTCTTCTCCAGCACCTTGTGCCCTCTCATGCCCAAAGCGCAACAGGCTTTGGGAAACATTTGTTGAATCCGTTTCGTGAACGTGAGTTGAACGCTCATTGTGTGCTGTGCACGGGTTTGGGATTGTGGACAATTCAGAGATGGAAGGGTCCCTGTTCATTCGAGGGTCGTCCGGAGGCGTTTACCCTCTGGGAACGCTGGGGTGAAGTGAGGTGTTGGTCTAGCAAGAAGGGCCAACCTATGTTAGCAGCTCCCTGGAATGGAAGATTCCCCTGGAGGCTGGTTTAGCCCCAGGACTTCCCTGGCAGCACGATTTCTTGCCTTCTTCAGACCCATTTTGTCCTCCCAAACCTACGTGTTGCTGGGTTTATTGAAGATTCCCTTCCCCACTTTTTAAAGATCTCCTGGTTTTTCAGTAAGTCTGCTGATCCCTTGAAGACTTCACTAATGAGAGCGCTTAAGAATATTTCAAATCACTTCTTCAGAGAACTGGATTGGCACGTTTTCCACGCGGCTGTCTCCCAGCCCTTGGAGGACTGATTCTTTTCCCTTTCGGGTTTCTCTCGCCCTCCCTCCCTCCCAGCCCCTGCTGGCTGCTTCTGCAGTAAGTCCCCGAAATGTTGCTGACCTCAGCAGCACCGAGCCGGCCTTAGAGGAGCCGCTTTAGAGGAAGTCGTCTGCGAGACGATGCTGAAATGCAGAGCCATCTCGGGTGTTCTGCAGAGACCGTTTTCTCCCTTTGACGAATCTCATTCATTTTTGCGACTTAGTAGGCAGAGTGAAGGAAGACCCATCTAAAAAAATTTTTTTTCCCCTGCCTAGGTTATTTGTAGGAGGTTTTAGTGAGTGTGAAGCAAGCTGCTTGGCGAGAGAAGACGGCCCAGGCAGCCTGCAAAGCAGAATGTACTGGGGGCGTGGAGACTTCGTCTCAGCGACCCCGGGAGACGGGCAGAGGGAGGGCACACCTCATTCTACGCCAACTGTGCGTTCTTAGAAAGGGATGACCGTACACTGAAGTCCACTTTGGAGGCACGCAGAACTTGCTCTTTGCAGAAAATCCTTTTGGAAAGTCAACATCTACTTTGCAGAGGCGTTTTCACGTACAGCCCCAGGTTTGTCTGTAGTCAGATGTACGAGATATACCTGACTGTCTTCATGACCTGTACCCTGACTGCCGTCTCTGAACAGGGAGTTGGGCGACTTGCGAGCAGCATCCAGAGCTGGGTGAGGGAGGAAACGCCGGGTGGAGACGGGCAGGCCTCTGGGGGCCGGGCCTGCTTCCCTGGCAGGGCTCAGCAGCCGCGATGCGGACCCCAGGCAAAGGACAGGACTGCCAGGAAAGGATGGGGGAAGCGGAGCGAAGTCTGTGAGCGGAAGTGGGTAGCATTGAACCTGGAGTCTACGAGCAGGGCAGGGCGGAGGAGAACCGGGGAGACAGAGGAGTGGGCGGGAGTGGGGAGGAGGGAGGTGATGGGGGGAAACTGAGGGAGAGGGCCGGAGACTCCGACGCTCAAGTCAGCCGTGGGCTCCTTAGTTGAGGGCTTCTGAGGCGGGGACGTTCCTCGTGATGCCAAGGCTCGGGACGTGGCCCCGGAGGAGGCAGGGGCCGTGGGTCCTATCGATGCTCTGCAAGGTCCCAGGAGCGTTCTTCTGGCTCTGTGCACCCATCCTCCGGACGCCGGGTGCTTCTACCCTCATAGCGCGGACCTACGGCCGGTTCAAACTTCCCTTGGTTTCCCGGAGCCTCTTCTCGGGAGTTTCGGGGACGTCTGTCTAGCCTAGGGTGTCTGTAGCTCTTGACCGGTCAGAGGCATGAACGCCCAGCCCCCTTGCCCCAGGGGGCGATAGATCTGGGGGTGGAGGGCCGTGATTTATGCTGCAGACTCCCTCCGCAGGGCTCAGGCAGGGGTGGGGGTCCACCTGCAGTTGCACCTGGGCTGGGCTTCTTTCCCTTCGTTTTCCTCTTTCCCCACTCCCCTGGGGATCTTCTAGAAGCACCGCTTAAATAAATTTCTGACAAGCCAATCTTGATCTCCGACTCTGCTTCTGGGGAACCTGACTTAACTCAGCGGTTGAGGTGGGCGGGAGATGGTAAGTGGTGCTGAAATCAGGGAAATGGGAGGCGTGCGTATGGGGTACGTTCTCTGTGGGGCGTGAAAATCATTCAGGAGGGACGTCCCTGGTGGCCCGGTGGTTAAGACTTCGCCTTCCAATGCGAGGGAATGCGGGTTTCATTCCCAGTCGGGGAGGTAAGATCCCACATGAATTGCAGCCCCAAATCCAAAACATAAAGGCAGAAGCAGTGTTGTAACAAATTCAATAAAGATTTTAAACTTTGAAAATAAATGATATAAACTCATTCAGAGGAAAGTAGGACCTGGATGGTGGAAGGCTTCAGGAAATCAAGGGGAGAAGTCAGGTCTACCACTGACAGCCATGAAAAGGAGCCAGAGGGGCTTGGGTCTCAAAGGAACCAAAGCTTTGACAAGAGTGGTGCAGAGTTTTTCTGGGACAGCCTGACCCCGAGACTGTGGGTGATGGGGATTGAGCCACCTCTAGCTGAAGGCCACTCTTTGAGTGCAGTGTCCTTAGGGGAAGCCCAGGTGTCAGGGAAGAGCATGGAGGAAGTAGGGGAGGTCTTCAGTTTTGTAGCAGCGGGTCCTGCAACATCTTTGGAAAGGTTTAGAATGGGAGAGGAAGGGAAGGTTGGATCAGGGCAGAGGAAACAAGAGTAGAAGAGAGATCAAAGCTACATGGCGGAAGATCAAAGCTACAGGGAGGTTTCGCTGGCTTTGCACCTCTCAGAAGAATTGATCCCTTCACCTTCCTGGGGACTGGTGGCTTGGCAGCTTGGACACCGAGTGTGGAGTTTGTACTGTTCCTGGCACAGAGTTGACATGCACTGGCTGAAAAGGTGATCGAAGGACACACCAAGGTCCTAAATACCTCTTCCTTTTTCATCACTGTGAAACATTAGCACACTTACTGCTTCAGTGTATTTTATGCTCTGATGAATATGGAAATTAGTGAGGTGCCTCTAGCTACCTCTGTCACCATCACGAGGTGGGATGCAATGAACAGAACCCCTAAGGTTAGAGAATTAGGCAATAACATGGGCTATGGACTTAAGTCACAGAGTCTTTCTCCCTGATGGATCAACACTATTGTTTGGTTCTCCTTTCTACTGTGGACCTGTAAAAAGAATCAGTTAGGTGAATACAACTGCTCAGGACCTATGTGTTTGTGACTACTAATGCTAAAGGGAGGTTATTGAGGTTGGAGGACTGCTTGTGTAGGGTGTGTAGGGCTGGTGAACTAGCAGGGACCCTGAGGCCATGTGAAAAGTCATGAGATTTTGTCAGTAATTGCAGGCATTTAAGAAGGAGCTGGGGCTTCCCAGGTGGCCCCAGTGGTAATGAACCCGCTGCCAATGCAGGAGACATAAGAGACGTGGATTCGATCTCTGGGTCAGGATATATCCCTTGGAGCAGGAAATGGCAACCCACTCCAGTATTCCTGCCTAGAGAATCCTCTGGACAGAGGAGCCTGCTGGGCTACAGTCCATAGGGTCGCAAAGAGTCAGACACGACTGAGGCAACTTAGCACGCATGCATCCAAAAAGGAGCTAGATTGGAATTTTAGAAGGCTCCACTGACTCCGGCCTGGTGGGGAGGGGTCCGCTGCAGAAAGCTGCAGGAGAGGTAACTGCTTTTGACTTGACACCTGGGAGAGGCAAACTGCTCTGAAGGAGTGGGTCCTGACAACAGGATTTAAAGCACTTGGCCCCAGGATAAAGGAGGTATTTTGGGAACTGCAGCTGCTTATATTATTTTTAATCCCAAAGGGAGGGACAAAACATCTTCCCTTTGAAAAGTGCTGTGAGTCAGTTGTAGTGAGATGGATGAACCTAGAGTCTGTCATGCGAGTGAAGTCAGAGAAAAACAAACATCGCATATTAACACGTATATATAGAATCTAGAAAAATGGCACTGATGAACCTCTTTGCAGGGCAGGCATAGAGACACAGACGTAGAGAAGGGACTTGTGAACATTGCAGGGGAAGGAGAGGGTGGGAGGGACTGAGAGAGTTAGCACTGACGTGTGTACACCACCACGCGTAAAGCGGAGCGCTCGAGGGACGCGGCTGTCCAGCACGGGAGCTCCGTGCCCTGTGATGACCTAGGCCGGTGGGTGGGGGCACGAGGGGGCACATGTGCACTTACAGCTGATGTGTGTTGTTGTATGGCAGAAACGAACCTTGGAAAGCCATTACCTCCAGCTAAAAAGACAAGTGCTCTAGCTAATTTAAATTGTGTGGGGAAAAACTTAGGGCAGGAGACAAGAAACATGTGTTACTCAAGAAGTACTTTGGAACCAAAGAACCTCAGTCATGGCTGTGCGCCTTTCAGCCTTGACTGTGGAGTCAAGAGAACTGAGTCCATCTTGCCAACACGACAGTCTGGGGTCTGTTGGGAGAACCAGCAGGTAGGCAGCCCTGGATCTCGAACACTGAGCAGACTTGTGGGAGATGCCCAGGCTGGTCAGACCAGCTCAGCACATGCAGGAAATCGCTTTGGTTCTTGATTCTCTGTGTTGTTAGGCTGAGTGATGATTCATTTCCCTGCAGAAATAAAAGCACCCTGCCTGCTACCAGAAGTAACCTATGATGACCAGGAATTCTGGAACAGAGGCACTGTTGAAAAGAGCTTCCTGGAAGCCAGGGAGAGAAAAATGGCCTATGAGAAGACCATTAATGAGCAGCAGAATAATCATATGTGACAGTAATCAGGTCATCGAACACACGCTGGCCAAGACATCTTGCAGGCCAGGCTTCGGCAATGATGCTGGGAGGGGAATGGAATAACACTGACCATCTTTCATGTCTAGGGAGCTGTGCCTTGGCGCTCCTCCTTTCCTCTCTGATTCTTTCTAGTTCTTCCTCTTGTTGTTCAGTCCTTCAGACATGTCCATCTCTTTATGACCCCATGAACCGCAGCACACCAGGCCTCCCTGTTCATTACCAGCTCCCGAAGTTTACTCAAACTGATGTCCATTGAGTTAGTGATGCCATCCAAACATCTCATCCTCTGTCATCCCCTTCTCCTCCCACCTTCAGTCTTTCCCAGCATCAGGGTCTTTTCCAATCAGTCTGTTCTTCACATCAGGTGGCCAAATTATTGGAGTTTCAGCTTCAGCATCAGTCCTTCCAATGAATATTCAGGACTGATTTCCTTTAGAATGGACTGGTTGGATCTCCTTGCAGTCCAACAGACTCTCAAGAGTCTTCTCCAGCACCACAGTTCAAAAGCATCAATTCTTTGGTGCTCAGTTTTCTTTATAGTCCAACTCTCACATCCATACATGGCCACTGGAAAAACCGTAACTTTGAATGTTAGAACCTTTGTCGGCAAAGTAATCTCTCTGCTTTTTAGTACACTGTCTAGATTGGCCATAGTTTTTCTTTCAAGGAGCAACGTCTTTTAATTTCAAGGCTGCAGTCACCATCTGCAGTGATTTTGGATTTTTTTGGGATTTTGATTTTCTTCCTCTGTTGTGTCTTAAATGTTGCTCCCTTGAGCACCATCTTTTGTTCTCCTCATTCTGTGTCTCCCTCTGGGCCATTGCATTCAGGTCTGTGGCTTCAATCCCACCTGTTTTCTCATCACTTTCAAACCTAGACTTCCAGCTAGATTTTGCCCCTGAGTTTCAATCTCTTTACCCTAATGTCTCCTGGATATGGTAACCCGGATATGCCACAGAAGCTGCAAATCTAAGCCTTCTGTCTTTTCTGTGCTGGAGAACACCACACTCTTAAAACCAGGCACCCGGGTATTATCCTCAACCCCCATCTCCACAATTTCTGTCAATCACTAGGACCCATAGGTTTTACTTCCTTATCTCTGAGCCCTGCCCTCCATTCCTTCGGCTCCTGCCTGAGTTGAGGCCTCCATGCTAAGAGACTCATTCTTCAGGCCTGTCTGCTGGTGTAGTTCCCTGATTTTGTGCCACACCCTGGGCTTATAAATAAAACCAGAGATTTGAGGGAAGATCAGGAGAAAGCAATAGAACAGGAAAGACTAGAGATCTCTTCAAGAAAATTAGAGATCCCAAGGGAACATTTCATGCAAAGATGGGCACAATAAAGGACAGAAATGGTAGGGACCTAACAGAAGCAGAAGATATTAAGAGATGAAAGAATATACAGAAGAACTATACAAAATAGATCTTCACGACCCAGATAACCATGATGGTGTGATTACTCACCTAGAGCTAAACATCCTGGAATGCGAAGTCAAGTGGGCCTTAGGAAGCCTCACTATGAACAAAGCTAGTGGAGGTGATGGAATTCCAGTTGAGCTATTTCAAATCCTAAATGATGATGCTGTTAAAGTGCTGCACTCAATATGCCAGCAAATCTGGAAAACTCAGCAGTGGCCACAGGACTGGAAAAGGTCAGTTTTCATTCCAATCCCAAAGAAAGACAATGCCAAAGAATGCTCAAACTACCACACAATTGCACTCATCTCACACGCTAGTAAAGTAATGCTCGAAAGTCTCCAAGCCAAGCTTCAACAGTATGTGAAATGTGAACTTCCAGGTGTTCAAGCTGGATTTAGAAAAGGCAGAGGAACCAGAGATAAAATTGCCAACATCCGTTGGATCATTGAAAAAGCAAGATAGTTTCAGAAAATATCTACTTCTGCTTTATTGACTACGCCAAAGCCTTTGAATGGGTGGATCACAATAAACTGTGGAAAATTCTTAAAGAGACGGGAATACCAGACCACCTTACCTGCCTCCTGAAAAATCTGTATGCAGGTCAAGAAGCAACAGTTAGAACTGAACATGGGACAACAGACTGGTTCCAAATAGGAAAAGGAGCAAGTTGAGGCTGTGTATTGTCACCCTGCTTATTTAACTTATATGCAGAGTACATCATGAGAAACACTGGACTGGAAGAAGCACAAGCTGGAATCAAGATTGCCAGGAGAAATATCAATAACCTCAGATATGCAGATGACACCACCCTTATGGCAGAAAGTGAAGAAGAGCTAAAGAACCTCTTGATGAAAATGAAAGAGGAGAGTGAAAAAGTTGGCTTAAAACCCAACATTCAGAAAACTAAGATCATGGCATCTGGTCCCATCACTTCATAGCAAATACATGGGGAAACAATGGAAACAGTGGCAGACTTTATTTTTTTGAGCTCCAAAATCACTGCAGATGGTGACTGCAGCCATGAAGACGCTCCAAAGATGCTTGCTTCTTGGAAGAAAAGCTATGAACAATCTAGACAGCATATTAAAAAGCAGAGACATCCCTTTGCTGACAAAGGTCCATCCAGTCAAAGCTATGGGTTTTCCAGTAGTCATGTATGAATGTGAGAGTTGGACCATAAAGAAAGCTGAGCGCCAAAGGGTTGATGCTTTTGAACTTTGGTGTTGGAGAAGACTCTTGAGAGTCCCTTGGACTGCAAGGGGATCCAACTAGTCCATCCTAAAGGAAATCAGTCCTGGATATTCATTGGAAGGACTAATGCTGAAGCTGAAACTCCAATACTTTGGCCACCTAATGCAAAAAACCGACTCATTGGAAAAGACCCTGATGCTGGGAAAGACTGAAGGCGGGAGGAGAAGGTGACTACAGAGGATGAGATAGTTGAATGGCATCACCGACTCAATGGACATAAGTTTGAGCAAGCTCCAGGAGTTGGTGATGGACAGGGAAGCCTGGCATGCTGCAGTCCATGGGGTCACAAAGAGTCAGACACGACTGAGCAACTGAACTGAACTGACTGAGGAGAAAGCATTTGCTTACTCGTCTTGAGAAGAAAGTCAGTGGTCTTTGAGCCCCAGATGAGTTTGGCAACCTTTGTTTTCTTCTCAGGCTGGGAGTGCACCACAGGGGCAGGGGTCGGTCTTTGAGTCCCGAAACCCGGATGTATGCAGTATGTATGCAGTCAGAGGAGCCCCAGGAAGGCTCACTGGAGAGAAATTCTGCCTGCCTGGTACCAGAGAGGTGACTCACCAAGGGTGATTCATGCCATTCAACAGGGTTTGTTTTTTTTTTAACCCCCAAAACTTTTTGCATACATGAGTAGAAGAGAACCTTCTAGCCCTTAGTGAACAAGAAAGCTCAGAACTGAGCATTTGGAGCATGGTGAAGTGAATTACTTCTGTCTCCCTTGTAGTCCTCCCTCGGCAGCTGAACAAACCATGAAGAGCTCTCCTTGGACTACTTGCTTTCTGAGAACTTGAAAAACTTGACTCAGAATGTCTGTCTGTGGGAATACACCCTCCACCACCACCAGTCATACCAAATTCAATGTACTCCACAGTTAAACTTTCTTTTGGGCACGTGTGTGAACTTGATGTCATAAGTGCTGGCGTAAGGCAGATTTATGGATGGATGGATGGATGAATTCAGGAATGAGCAAGCTGTAACTTAGAGCCTTCCAGCTGTAGGCATGGTGCTAAACTCCACATTGGGATATAGAGAAAGTCTCAAGAGGAAGGGCATCTGTTTGTATTTGGGGCCGGGCAGTCAGGGAGGGCTTCTTGGAGGTGATGATACATGAAGTGAGTTTTGAAGCGTGAGGAGCAGTTGGCCAGATAAAGAGTCGGGGAGAGAAAGGAATTGAGAAGCAAGACCTGTTCCTCTGGGCTTGGCGTGCAGGGGCCTGGGTGCTGCTGGGTTTGACTGCGGGAAAGGTTGTGTGTAGGGTGTGGCAGCCGGTGAGTCCAGGGAGACAGGCAGCACCAGGTCCTGGAAGGGAGTCTTCCTGCAAGCCACAGGGCCTGCATATTCTTCTGGAGCTCCGTGGTGCCTGGAGAGGAGCTCGGGTGTGCGGTGGACGAGATCAGAGCCACAACCCGGAGAGCGCCCCCTGGAGGACCGGAGGCTGCCGCTGGGATTCAGGTGAGAGAAGGCAGGGACCGAACTGAGTCAGGGTGGCAGCGGGTTCTTCCCTCCTTCTGCCTCCGCTTTTAGACCTTCCTCCTCTTGTCTTGGCTCCTGTCTCTAAAGGATCCCAGAAATTTCACAACACCTTGGTCGCTTCCATCTGAAAACACAGCCTGAAGTTTTCAAGGAGGACTAGAAGGAGAGGGCAGTGATTAAACCTGAAGCGAGACCCTTGTCTGGGGCGGGACTTTGGAGACATGGCTTGGTTCTTTAGTGTCTAGACTGGGCGTCAGTCCCTTGGAGTGTAGTTGATTTACAGCGTTGTGTTCATTTCTGCTGTACACCAAAGTGGATCAGTTTTGCATGGACATACATTAACTTTCTGTTTAAGCTTCTTTCTGCATGTGGGTCGTTATAGAGCGCGAGCAGAGCTCCCTGCATCCACAGTGGGCTCTTCTTAGTCATGTCTTATATTTAGCCATGCCTGCGTGTCCATCCCCACATCCCAGTTTATCCCGTCCCCCTTCTTACCCCCGGTGACTATAAGTGTGTTTTCTACATCTGTACCTCCATTTCTGTTTTGCAGATAAGTTCATTTGTACCCTTTTAAAGACTCCACATATAGGCGATATCATATGATATTTGTCTTTCTCTGTCTGACTTACTTCACTCAGTACGACAATCTCTAGGCCCATCGATGTTGCTGCAAATGGCATTATTTCATTCTTTCCTTATTTACATTGCATATGTGTATCTTCTTATCTTATCTCTATTCCTCTGCTGTTGCTTCTGTGTTCTGACTATTGTAAATAGCACTGCAATGAACACTGGGGTGCATGTATCCTTTCAAATAATGATTTTCTCCAGATACATGCCCAGCAGTGGAATTGCTCGGTCGTATAGTAGTTCTGTGTTTGGTTTTTCTAAGGAATCTCCACACTGTTCTCCACAGTGGCTGGACCAGTTTGCATTCCCACCAGCCGTGTACGAGGGTTCCCTCTTCTCCATACCCTCTCCAGTGTTTGCTCTTTGAGTTTTTGCTGATGGCCTTGTGACTAGGGTGAGGTTACCCCTCACTGTGGTTTTGATTTGCGTTTCTCTCGTAACTAGACTTTAAAATCAAGACTGTTAAAGTGATCATCGCTGCGTTCTCACCAGGGCCGGCTGGATCATGTTTCAGGTGAAGCTGTCACGTGGGAACAGGAAAAGCCAGGTTTGGCTGCCAGGGTGCCTGGGATTAGAGGCAGCACATGCATCCTCTCGGCTCTTCTCAGAGGCCCCCCGCCGGCTGCTGTGACGCCGGGCTGTTGGGGCTGGGATGGTCTCCTCCTCTCTCCTCCCCTCTGCCCGGCTCAGCTCCCCCCGGGGGCTCTCTGGAAGCTCTGAGCTGCCTGTGCAGGAGGCCCTGGAGCAGAGCCGGACCTGGGGGGTCGTGGCTGCGGAGGGGAAGCGGGTGTCCCTGCCTGCCGCCCGTGTGTTGCCTTCACCGCTGCGCTTTGCGTGGGTTGACAGGCAGTCCCGTTGCCACGTGACAGGGGTGCCCCCTAGGTGGCTGCATTTTTTTTTAATCCCGTGGGTGCCATTTGGCCCAGGTGCTGTGGAAGGGTGCAGGCCCTGGGGGCTAGGGGTCTGAAGCTGGATCCCTGCTTACCAGCTGGCGACAGGCTGGTCGGTGTCACCTCCCCTGGCCTCAGCTCCTCACCTGTCCGTGGGGGATAGATCGCGACCCCTGCCCCCGCACAGGTTTAGCGAAGGTGCACTCGGTTCACACGGGTGTGGATCTCTGTCAGCTCTCCCATTAGATCCGAAAGCAACGAGGTGTCTCATTCATTTATCCATCCCCAGCGCCAGGCGTGGTGCCCGGCAGACTCACGTGTTTGTCAGTTGGATGTAGGAATGGATGATGCAGTCAAGTGTGTGGGGCGTGTATGGGGCAAGCGGAAGCCTGAATAAAACAAAGTTACTAAGAGCTTGTTCAGACAAGGAGATTCCCACATGTGCCCCCGTATCCTCCCACAGTTAGGTTAAAAAGACAGAAGGAGCTACCATTTGTGAGGAAACATTTCAAAATGAAGATTAACTGAAGGGACATCATCTTCCAACATTTTCTATCTCAAGTCTTGACAGCACCTCTGTCGCCAAATCCCTTTCTGTTGAAGTGGTGACTATGATTGGCGATTACTTTATATGTTAAGTGTTAGTTGCTCAGTCGTGTCTGACTCTTTGTGACCCCATGGACTGTAGCCCACCAGGCCCCTCTGTCCAAGGGATTCTCCAGGCCAGAATACTGGAGTGGGTTGCCAGTTCCTTCTCTAGGGGATCTTCCCAGCCCAGGGATCGAACTTGGGTCTTCTGCATTGCAAGTGGAAGCTTTACCACTGAGCTACCAGGGAAGCATCCATTATTGGCACATTTTAGATGAAAAAGTGCTTTTTCCAACTGGAATTTCTTTTAATTTTGTTTAACCGTCCAATTTTATTGAGCTATAACTGACATACAGAACTGTGTGGGTTTAAGGTACACAGCAAAATGATGTGACTTCTCTACATTATGAAGCGATTACCACAATAAGTTTAGTGAACATCCATCATCTCATGTAGATACAGCGTTAAAGAAATAGAAAAAAAGGGTTTTTTCCCCCCAGATGATGAGAACTCTTAGGATTTACTCTTTCATGTATAATATAGGGCAGCGACTCATTTTTTAACATTGATTTTGTTTTAGAATTATGTAAACTGTTTACATGTTTCAAAGTGAAGTCTCTGAGCTTTTCGTTTTTCTTTTTTTTTTTTTTTTTTTACGTTTTCCCTGGAATTTCCTTTTTTCCTAGCTTTCTGTTCCTGCGCTCCAGAGGTGAACTGACTTTGAGGTCTGGTTATTCTAATTTGAATCCTGGCTCCGCCGCTGTCTGGCCGCCTGACCTGGGCTCCGATCTCTAAGCTGTCTGGGTCTCAGTTCCTTTATCTGTGAAGTGGACGTGACTGATGCCATGAGACCCCGTGCAGGCCTCCAGCTGGAGGGCGTATTCCCGAGCAAGGGCCCGGATGCTCTCTGACACACGCTCTGGGCCCGCCTCCCATGGACCGCTTCCAGCCCCGGGTCAGGGCAGCAGGGACCCTAACGGGGGTCTCTTCTCAGGATGCAGGACCCTGAGGATGGCTGACTCGGGCTGGAGAGCTCCTCATCAGCCGTGCTGAGGCTTCCTTAGGCCTCGGGGGTCCAGAACTCCCTCGCCCACCCTCTCTCCCCTGTCTGCACCAGCGGGATCAGACTCACTGCGTGTCTGCCGTCCGTCCTCGCCCCTGACTGTGTTTCCCTTAATAAAACCCACGCCCATTTAATCCCCGCTTGGTCTGCTTCTGGGAGGACCTGGGCTCTCGCAGGGTGAGAGTACCGCGTGGTGAGGACCCAGTGGGACGATGTAAACTGAGTGTGCATCGGCGTGACGGGCACACAGCAGGTGTGTGGGAAGGGGCGGGGGCTCCTGTCGCCACCGCCACCCGCATCGGGCCAGTCTCGCTTCTTGGTGGCTCGGGGCACAGACAGCTCCAGGGGCAAGTCCCAGCTCACAAGGCGACTTAGAGCGAGAGCGGCGTGGTTTCTGAGCAGGAGATGGGCTCATCACAGCGTCCTCTGTTGGTGTGTATATATAGTCCGCGGCTTCCCAGGCGGCACTAGTGGGAAAGAAGCCGCCTGCCAATGCCGCAGACAAAAGAGATGCGGGTTCGAACCCTGGGTCGGGAAGATCCCCTGGAGGAGGGCATGGCAACTCACGCCAGTACTGTTTCCTGGAGAATCCCATGGGCAGAGGAGCCTGGCGGGCTACAGTCCCTGGGGTCACAAAGAGTCAGACACTACTGAAGTGACTTAGCATGCACACATATGTAGTCTGTATGCAAGGCTATGGTTTTTCCAGTGGTCGTGCATGCATGTGAGAGTTGGACTGTAAAGAAAGCTCAGTGCTGAAGAATGGATGCTTTTGAACTGTGGTGTTGGAGAAGACTCTTGAGAGTCCCTTGGACTGCAAGGAGATCCAACCAGTCCATCCTAAAGGAGATCAGTCCTGGGTGTTCATTGGAAGGACTGATGCTGAAGCTGAAACTCCAATACTTTGACCACCTGATGTGAAGAGCTGACTCATTGGAAAAGACCCCGATGCTGGGAAAGATTGAAGGTGGAAGGAGAAGGGGATGACAGGATGAGACGGTTGGGTGGCAGCACTGACTTGATGGACATGGGTTTGAACAAATTCTAGGAGATGGTGATAGACAGGGAGGCCTGGTGAGCTGCAATCCATGGGCTGGACATGCAGAGTGACTGAACAACAGCAACAGTCTTTCCAACTCAAGATCTTTGGCTTAATCATATCTGCATAGTTCCTTTTGGTACATAAAGTAATGTATTCATTGCTCCCAGGGATGAGAACAAGGGCATCTTTGGGGGCTATTATTTTACTGACCACGGAAGAAGCAGGGGAGAAATAGAGGAGGTGCATCAAGAAGTGATGTTGTTACCACCCAAATGTTGGCTTTCTCTGCCCATCAGCGCTGAATAAAAATTACTGATACAGAATTTGGAAGAAATAGAAAGATGACTTTAGTCCTCAGCTGGCAGAGGGGGAAACACAGCAGGCTAGTGCCTCAAGAACTGTGACCTCCTCCCGGGGGAACTGAGACACTGTCCATAGCCTGGGTCTCATAGTTTTAGGGAAAATGATAAGGCTCAAAGTAATGAAGGTCTTACCTTCTTCTTGTGTGCGTGTCAAGTTGCTTTAGTCGCGTCTGACTCTTTGCAACCCCATGGACTGTACCCCGCCAGGCTCCTCTGTCCACGATTCTCCAGGCAAGAACACTGGAGTGGGTTGCCGTGCCCTCCTCCAGGGGATCTTCCCGACCCAGGGCTCGAACTCACGTCTCTTGCGGCTCCTGAATTGCAGGCAGATTCTTTACTGCTGAACCACCGGGGAAGCCCCTTCTTCTTCTCCTTACTTTGTTTAAAAAATCATAGCGGGCGTCAGCTCATTGGGTTCGTTTGTCTCTGGTTTATTGTCCTGCGGCCTTCTTTCTGAAATGCAAAAAGCTACAAAAAGTGGTCTGCAAAGGGAGCGCAGTGAAGGCACAGGATGTAATCAGCATAGAGGTAAATGGTGGTAGGTGCAGGATGTAGCTCAGTGCAGAGTTAGGTTAGTTTTGAGGAGAGCCAACTTAGTTATAGACTACAGATTAGGAACGAAGTAAAATCTGGGAGTGATGAGGCCTATTCTTTTTATATTCTTTGTCCTCAATAAAGGAAAAGAAAAGAAAGAAAATCTCATTTCCGAAAGCAAAGCTCATTCCTCTTTCCTCCTTTTCATTGCCACAACTGGGAACACCAGACTTACGGCTCAGGAGGTGGGTGAAAGTGGAAGCCAGGAGGTCCCTGGTGAGGCCTTTGCACTGGACCGAGCAGGGTGTGATGGTGGCCTGGGTGAGGCGAGACCGCGGCGACGGTGAGAGGTGCCAGGGAGCGAGATGCAGCGAGGAGGACGGGTGAATGGGAGATGAGGGCAAAATGGAAAGAAAGCGGCCCTGGGCACGGCTGGGCGTCCCCGTGGCAGCAAGGGCAGGTAGAAGTCTGAGTGTAATGTCTTTAGGGAAGGCTGCCTGGCTGCCTGTGTGCTAATTTGATTCCGTCGTGTCTGACTCTTTGCGACCCTGTGGACTGCAGCCCGCCAGGCTCCTCTGTCCATGGGATTCTCCAGGCAAGAAGACTGGAGGGGGTTGCCATTTCCTTCTCCAGGGGATCTTCCTGACCCGGGATCAAAGCCGCATCTCTCACATCTCCTGCCTTGAAGCCCCTCATTTAAGACCTGTATTGCCTTATTGATTTTCTATCTATATGATCTGTATGTCAGCGTAAGTTAAAGTCCCCTACTATTATAGTATTGTCAATTTCTCTTGTTATGTGTGTTAATATTTGCTTTATATATTTAGATGCTCTTGTAGTGGATATGTGTATGTTAATGAGTGTAATATCCTCTTCTTGTATTGATTCATTTATCATTATGTAATGCCCTTCCTTGCCTTTTTCTCTGACTTTGTTTTAAAGTATGTTTTGTCTGATATGGGTATTGCGACCTCTACTTTCCTGTTGCTATGATTAGCATGACATTTTTTTTTCATTCCCTCACTTTCAGTCTCTGTCTGTCTTAAGTTCTGCAGTAAGTCTCTTGTAAGCAGCTTATACATAGGTCTTGTTTTCTTATCCAATCACCCTATATCTTTCAACTGGAGCATTTAGTTATTTGACATTTATAGTAACAATGTGTGTGTACTTATTGTCATTTTATTACTTGCTTTCTGGTTGTTTTTATAGTTCTTGTTCTTTTAGTTCCCTGGCTTGTTTGATGATTTTCTTTACCGGTACGCTTGTATTCTTTTCTCTCTTGTTTTTGTGAATTCTAACTTTTGACTTGTGGTTACCATGGGATTCTTATATGTTGACCTACAATTGTATCTATTTGTTTTAAAAAGGTAGTCCTCTAAGTTCAAACACATTCTAAAAAATCTACATGTTTTACTTCTCTTTCACGCATTTTTTTTGTTTTTGATGTAATATTTTGCATTTTCATGTTTATCCCTCTTGATTATTGTAGTTATACTTGATTTTACAACATTTTTTGTCTTTTAATCTTCATACTAGCTTACTTAAGTGGTTGAACCTCAGACTTTAGTATGTACTTTACTAATGAGATTTTTTTTCTTTATCTATAGATACTTCTTGTAGTCTTTTCTTTTCTGCTTAGAGAAGACCATTTAACCTTTCTTTTAGGGTTGGTTTAGTATTGATGAACTCTTAGTTTTTACTTATCTGAGAATTTCTTTTTCTCTCCTTCAATTCTAATCGATAATCTTGCTGGGTAGAGTGTCCTAGGTTGCAGGTTTTTCCCTTTTTGTACTTTGAATATGTCATGAAACTCCTGTCTTTCCTACAAAGTTTCTGCAGAAAAATCAGCTGATAGCCTTCTGGGGGATCCCTTGTATATGACTTTTTTTTCTTTCTTGCTGTCTTTAGAATTCTCTCTTTAAGTTTTGCTATTTTAATTATGTTATATCTTGGTGTCTGTCTGTTTAGGTTCATCTTGTTTGAGACCCTCTGTTCTTCCTGTAGTTGGATGTATGTTTCCTTCTTTAGATTTGGAAAGTTTTCAGTCAGAATTTCATAAAATGTATTTTCAGCCCCCTTCTCTCTCTCTCTTCTCTTTCTGGGTCCGTTATAATGGGAATGTTGGTACACTTGATGTTATCCTAGAGATTTCTTAAACTGTTCTCATTTTAAAATTTATTTTTCTTTTGGCTGTGGTGGGTGATTTCCACTGTTCTGTCTTCCGATTCCTTGTGTATTTTTCTGTGTCAGCCAGTCTGCTATTATGTCCTTCTAGTGGGTTTTTATTTCAGCTATTGTTTTCTTTGGTTCTGGGTGATTCCTTTTATTTTGTCGTTCCCTGTTAAAATCCTCACTGTGTTACTCTATTCTTTTCCCTAATTGAGTTAGTGTTCTTATTACTAGTGCTTTGAATTTTTCATTTGGTAAGTCGTTTATTTTGGTTTCAGTAATTATTTTTTTCAGGGGTTTTTCTCTTGCTCTTCCAACTGAGACAAGTTCCTCTGTTTTCTCCCTTTCCTTCTCTATCTTTGTTGGAGTTCCTGCCCAGTGGCTTTGGTGGAAGAGTTGGATGTGATGGGAACACAAGTGACATCCTTCCTCGGGCTGTGCTGACAGCTACCGCCTTGGTGGGAGGTGGGAGTGGAGGCGGAGGGTCTAGGGCTGGAACAGGTGTGCCCGGGGCTTCTGTGCCGAGTGCCCATCATCACTGTTTGGTGGGCGGGGGGGTGGGGCAAGGTCAGCCTCCAGGTTGTTGAAGCAGAATCTCTGAGGGCTGAACTTCCAAGCTAGCTCGGCTCCCTTCAAGTGCGCGCTCTTTCCCTCCTAGCACTGGCACCCTCACTCCGGGGGAGTGAGAGGGGCTGTCCTAGGCACTTGGTGAGGGCTGGGGTGTACAGGCTGTAGTGGTCCGGCTGCCGTCAGGGGTCTGCCCGGTCTGAGAGCAATGTCTGCCTCCGTCCTGCTCAGGTGCTGCTTCAGGTTTGAGCTGCCTCGGTGTCTCACAGCTGAGGTCCTCCTTGGTCATAGCAGCTCCCATCCCACTGTGGAACTGTGATTTGAGACAGGCAGGGCTGGAATGTTCCCCCAGCTCAGGCTGGCACACACACTGAAGTAGCTGTGGTAGACCAGTTGGCCACCTGTGCGGTTTCAGTTTTCCCTCTCTGCTCTGCTTTGGGAACGAGCCAGCACAAGCGCACTCCTCTTGAGTGGAGTCCAGGCTTCCCACGGCTTCCTGTTAGTCCCACCAGCCCTCCAGGGGAGCTCATTTTTAATAAAACTCCAGGGGTAGGGCCCCCACTATATATGCTTCCCAGGGAGAGTCTTTGCCCAGTTTAATCTCCGTTCTCCTCTGAGTCCCCTCCCAGGGGCACAGCTCATAGGGGAAGTGAGTTCCGTGTCCTTTCTTCCATCTTGATCTGAGAGGCGCTGTGTTTGAGTTTGGACCCTTCTCCTGTATGGGAAGCTCACCCTTCTTTTGTGACCTCAAGAAAAGAACTTTTAAACTTGCCAGATGCTCGTATCTTCTATACTTTTGGTATCACCTAGCCCTCAGTGCTTGGACAAATCTGCTGGGTATCCTTTTCCTACTTATTTCCTCTCCAAATTGAACAATATACTTCTTTTTAAAATATGGTGGTTTGTTGTCTATCTTGAAACTGAAAGTGAAAGTCGCTCAGTCATGTCCGACTCTTTGCGACCCCATGGACTGTACGGTCCATGGACTTCTCCAGACCAGAATACTGGAGTGGGTAGCTCTTCCCTTCACCAGGGCATCTTCCCAACCCAGGGAACCCAGGTCTCCCGCACTGCAGGCAGATTCTTCACCAACTGAGCCACTAGGGAAGCCCAAGAACATTGGAGTGGGTAGCCTTTCCCTTCTCCAGCAGATCTTCCGGACCAGGAATCAAACCCGGGTCTCCTGCATTGCAGACGGATTCTTTACCAGCTGAGCTATCAGGGAAGCTGTAGTCTTTGCTTAACAAGAAACTGGAGGGAGGAGCTGAATGATAAATAACAGAGACATGGCTTTCAGATTTGGACCCTTGTAGAGAAATATACACATTTCAGATTCAATTAATATTATCATTATTTTGAAAACTAGAACCCCTGGTGCTCAGCTTTTATCATTCAAGCAGAGACCTAGCAACTGGTTGAATTCCCTCACTGCGGGCTTGGGGAACCCACGTTGAACCCTCCCGTTTGACAGCCGGCTTGCGCGGTGACACGGCGGGTTGTGCGTTTATAAACGAATCTCTTCTCCCTCTCGCCCGCCCCGCTTCCCAGTGGCCGTTCCTGCAGCGGCGCCCCCGGCGTGCCCGCCCAAGGCCGCCGCTAACGGGGCCGCCCCGGCGCCTCGCCTCGCCGCGCCCTCCCGAGCCGCGGTCCTGGCCAGGATGGAAGGCGCGGCCCAGGGGGGCCTGCAGACCGTCATGAAGTGGAAGACCGTGGTTGCCGTCTTCGTGGTCGTGGTGGTCTACCTCGTCACGGGTGGCCTCGTCTTCCGGGCGTTGGAGCAGCCCTTTGAGAGCAGCCAAAAGAACACCATCGCCTTGGAGAAGGCGGAATTCCTGCGGGATCATGTTTGTGTGAGCCCCCAGGAGCTGGAGACGCTGATCCAGGTGAGCAGGGAGGGAGTGGCCTTCGCCTTGCCCGCGGGGGAGAGGGCGGCCTGCACGTCTGTCTTTCTGGCTCGCTGAGCCTTGCCTGTGGTCGGGATGCCCCTGGTGGTGAGGGGGACCTCGCTGGGAGGTGACATTCGAGTGGAGACCTGCGACAGGGTGCAGATTAGGGTCCCCCGGACCACACAGCAGCAGGCGGCGCTCTGCATCCTCCGCTCTGGGATGCCGTGCTCAGCGGCTGCCGCGGGCTGATGTTGTCAAGTTCAAGGCCACTGATGTAGGCTGATTCACCCTTACCTCTGTGTGAGATGCTGGGTAAGAGGGTGGCCTGGAAGCCAGAGAAAGAATTTTAAGCAAGCAGGGGTGTCTTAACCTGTCCCAGGGGAGTGAGAATGGGGCAGAGAAAAGGCTACCGCAAGTGGGGTGGGGAGGCCGCCAGAGACTTGGGGAGGTTTGGGTGGCTTTGCGAGGATGAAGCAGTCGGGATGTCCGTAACAGCGATGAGCAAGGCGCTGTTTTGAACATTCACTGTGTGTCAGGCACCGTGCTGGGCCCTTCCTGTATTTTGGATAGGAAGGAAAAAATATTTAAAAAAATGGAGGTGGAGAACTTTGGGCTTCTGCCTGTGGAAGCCGGGCAGAGGACGCAGAGGTGGGGTGGCGTTGGCGGGGTGAAGTGAGGCTGGAAGGGAGTGTGGGGGACCGGGAGTCATCTAAGGTGGTATGGGGGGGGAGAGAAACAGGAGGCTTGAGGAGCACCTCAGGCAGAGAGACCGAGTCCCAGGAAGAGGAGAGGGAGGCTGCTGAGAGCCCGGTTGGAGGGCTTCACCGTGGAGGTGACGGAGGGTGGAGCTTCTGAGGCTGCGGTTTGGTTTCCAATCTGCACACCCTCCTGAACCACGAGGCATACTGGTGGAGGGCGGTGACGCTTACGGAGGCAAGGGAGAGCCCCGTTTTTCTGGGGATTCTAAAGTTTGGAAGGCAGAGGGATGGAGAAGAGAGCTTCCACAATTCCTTTTGGCCCTGGTGTGACCCACATGAAATTCTAATGGTAGGAGAATGCTGGAGTGGGTAGCCTATCCATTCTCCAGCAGGTCTTCCCGACCCATGAATCAAACTGGGGTCTCCTGCATTGCAGGCAGATTCTTTACCAACTGAGCTACCTGTGAACCCCAAGGGAAAAATGAATATCATATATCAATGCACGTGGGCTTCCCAGGTATCTCGGTGATAAAGAATACACCTGTCAATGAAGGAGTTGCCAGAGACATGGGTTTGATCCCTGGGTCAGGAGGATCTCCTGGAGGAGGAAATGGCAACCCATGCCAATATTCTTGCCTGGAGAATCCCATGGACAGAGGAGCCTGGCTGGCTACAGTCTATGGGGTCACAAAGAGTCAGACACGACTTAGCAACTAAGCATGTGCCTCATTTTAATGCATGTATATAGAATCTATGAATAGAAAAACGGTCCAGATGAAGCTAGTTCCAGGTCAGGAGTAGAGATGCAGATGTGTGGCCTTAGCAGTGCGGGCAGGGGGCTGGGGGTGGGGGAGGAAGAAGAGAGGGGGACAGATGGGGAAGTTAGGACCGACATGCATGCCCTACCATGTGTAAAGTCGACGTGGGAAGCTGCTCTGTGATGACCTGGGGTGGGGGTGGGGACAGTTGAGAGTACAAATGTGTATAACTGAAAGTGACACAGTGTCGTAAAGCAAGTATAATCCAGTAGAACATTCTAACGGTTACTACACATCAGTTTGCCATAGGAGTCACAAGTCTGGGCTGGCTTATTTATTTATTTTCAGCTCCACTGATAGGTAGGGAATTCTGAGGCCGCTTATGATCTGGCCCCTTTGTTGTAGTTGCATTATTTCTCTTGTTAGTATATAATCTTTTAAATGTTTCTATAATCTCACTTGGTGGTGGCGGTTTAGTCACTAAGTTGTGTCTGACTCTTGCGAGCCCACGGGCTGTAGCCCCCCAGTCTCCTCTGTCCATGGGATTTCCAGCAAGAACACTGGAGTGGGTTGCCATTTCCTTCTCCAGGGGATCTACCCGACTCACGGATCGAACCCACGTCTCCTATTTTGGTAGGCAGATTCTTTACCACTGAGCCACCTCAGACTTGACTCTTAAATTTAATAGAAATATACATTTTCCTTCTGGGAATGCATATGACTTCATACTATGTCCTACAATTTTTATTAAAAAAAATAAAACCTTACTGTTTAAAAAGATATGGGCAATGTTTCATATCACTCTTTATTAGATGGCCTTGTCTTTTTTTTCCCTCCTTTTATAGGAAAATACTAACAGTTTTCTGATGATGAGAGTGTTGTGCTAATCTGTTTAGCACAGGTGTAAGGCTCAAATTGCTGTAAAGAGTGGAGAACAAAAAAAAAAAAAAGAGTGGAGAACATAATTCTGGAGTAATTTTAAGTAAGGAATTATACATGCTACATTGATATGTAATGAGACCCTTTTTAATTAGTTGCAGTACATGTAATAACCTAATAGGTGGCCTGGATTTAATCTGGACTCATGCCTGAATTTTCCTTCCTTAGATGATGAGATATTGGGGAAAGGGATCATGTCTTATTATCTTTGCATCCACATGTAGCCTCTGCATGGCTTTGCATCTAATTATTACCCAAGAGAGAAGTGCTTTTGGAATGAGATATCAAACGAAATCTCTAACACTGGTGATGCCATGAGGTATCTGAGCTTATTCATGCATTTCTTTATTAACTCAGTATTTCCCTATTGTCCATTCTTTGGTCTTTTCCTTTATGAAAGAATTCAGAGGCTAGAATGAAGGACAGGATGACAGAGGGTAGTTCCGGTGTTGCCGTTAAGACCCATCCTTTGACTTCAAAGTTTCCTCTGTGAAATGAGGGGTGTGTGTGTGTGCACACGAGATCATTTTGTGAGATCATTTTTATAATAATTTAAAAATCTACCCTTTGTTAGGTATCTGTCATGAGCTAGGCACCTTCTATCCATCATCTCATTTAATCTCTCCAATAACATTCTAAGTTGGCACTACTATACCCATTTCACAGGTAAAGAAACCGATGCTAAAAGAGGCTGAAAACCTTTCCAACCATCAATGTGGCAGAGCTGGGACTCAAAGTGAGGTCTCCCTGACTCTTCTTTGTCTCACCCAATGAGTCTTTAGCCCTTTCAGTAGTTCTTGCTTGATCATTAGCTTAATTCTCTCTTAAACATTTGCTTCATGTTTAACGCTTTCCAGAATTTTAGCAGAGTCAAAAAGCATTGGAGTTCCTTGCGTCTAACAGAAAACATTGCTTTCCCCAGCCCCCTCCTTTATATGCATTGACTCTCAGTCCTGGATATGGGACACCTTAAGGTCTCCATCTGCTGTGGGGTAAGGGTTTATACCTGTGTTTGTCTACAGTTTTTGAAGGCTAAGCAGTTAAAATGCTGAACCTGTGTCAATTAAGAATCACACTACTGGGGCTTCCCTAGTGGCTCCGGGGTAAAGAATCTGGCTGCCAATGCAGGAGACACGGTTCAGTCCCTGGTCCGGGAAGATCCCACATGCTGTGGAGCAGCTAAGCCTCTGGTGCACAGCTGCTGAGCCACTCTCGAGAACCCCGGGCCACGATTCCTGAGCCCTTGCGAGACAACTGCTGAAGCCCGTGCACCGAGGCGAGAGAAGTCACTGCAATAAGCTGGTGCGTCCCAGTTAGGAGCCCCGGCCCGCCAGCTGGGGAAAGGCCCTCACAGCAGTGGAGACCCAGCAGAGCCAATAATAACAACAAAGAAGCACATTATTATGCGCTGCCCTTCAGTCCACTGCTTCCTTCATAGGCTGTAAGTGGCAACAGCTTTGGACCAGGGAGCATCCTGTCACTTTAGGGTGTCCTCTGGGCAGCGCTCTCTGGAGTGCTCATTATAAGTACGCTATTTAGGAGGGTTTTCAGGGTGCTGTGTTCTAAGCTGGAAAAAATATTCTTATTGTATCTCAGCGATATTTTTATTGTTGTATCCAATAGGTAAAAGATTAGATTGATGGTATTTATCTGGTGGTGTCGGGACTCCTGGCTGAATTGAGTGAACCACTTGTAGAGGTAATTTGGAAGGTGTAAGTCACATTATTAACACAGAGCAGTTGGAACAGTTTGAGGGGTAGTCACTCAGTTGTGTCTGACTCTTTGTGACCCCATGGACTGTGGCCCTTCAGGCCCCTCTTTGCATGGGAGTCTCCAGGCAAGAATACGAGAGTGAAGGTGCCAGTCATTGGGATCTTCCTGACCCAGGATCGAATCCGGGTCTCCTGGATTTCAGGCAGATTCTTTGCCATCTGAGCCACTGGAACAGCCTAACCCCCATGAAATGCCTAGATAGCTTAAAAGAGCTATAGCTGGGGAGGGGCTTTTGGGGGAACTGGGGGGCTGCAGAGGAGACAGATGGGTCACCATCCCTGACCTCGATGCTGTTATGGAGGAGACTGTCTGATTAATAGATTTATCTGTGCATTCTTTACGTTGCTATTGAACTTCCGTTGTATCAGGTAACAGGCTAGATTTGGGGATAGGAAACAGGAGAATAAAATGCACCTTGAGCAAGTTACCTCTCTGTGATTCTATTTCATTATCAATAAAAGGTGCTGAAAACCCCTCACCCTTAGGGCATTGAGAGGATTAAATTCTGTAATTCATGAGAAGGGCTTTGAACTGTGCTGGGCATGTGGTGAGTACGCAAAAAAAAAAAAAAGAAAAAAAGGTAGATATTGCTGCTGCTGCTGTTTATAGTATCATTCAGGGAGCTCAGAATTTTAAGCAGTGGTTCCTGATGGGGAGGAGGTTGCTTCCGGGGGCAGGCACATTTGACAACGTCTGGAGACATTTTCATGTCACCGCTGGAGAGATGGTGCACGAGGTTCCTGGGAAGAGGCCAGGGATGCTGCTGCTAAAGACCAACCCACTCATCACAACGAGTCATCCAGTCTCACTTGCCAAGAGGCTGAGCAACCTTGGGGAAGAGGAGTGTCAGCCAGTAATTGGAGCTCACTGTTATGGAGCTATTTCCCCCCAATTTTATTGAGGTATAATTAACATATATCCCTGTATAACTTTAAGGTGTGCAGCATAATGGTTTGAGTATTTATTGTGAAGTGACTACTGTCAAAAGTTGAGCGGGCATCCATCCTCTCCTATAGGTCCAATAGAGAGAAGCAGTTTTTCTTTGTGGTGAGACCTCTTAGATTTCCTTTCCTACAGCTTTCATATATACCATATGTCAGTGTACATTCCCCTCGAGGACTTACGACTGGAAGGTTGTAGCTTTCCAGCACTTTCCTCCAACTCCCCTTCCCCCACCCCATCTCTAATATTTTTCTCTATGAGTGTTTTTTAAAAAAAAAGCATTTCACACATAAGTGAAATCATGCAAACATTTGTCTTTCTCCCTCTGATGTATCTAACTTAGCATAATGTCCTTAAGGTCTGTCTGTGTTTGTGCAAGTGGCAGGATTTCCTCATCTTCTGACAGCTGAATAATACTCCATGATACCTGTATCTATCTATCCCTGCGGGTTTCTGCACCCGTTCATCTGTCAGTGGCCACTGAGGTTGTCCTCACGTCGCGTCGCTTGTAAATGATGCTAGGAGCGTGGGGGTGCAGACATCTTTTCTGGTTTGTGTTTATGTTTCCTTTGGATGTGTTCCCAGAAGTGGAATTGCTGGATCATATGGTAATTCTATTTTTGATTTTTGAGGAAACTCATACTGTTTTCTGTGGCGGCTGTACCAGTTTCCAAGCCCGTGAACAGTGCCCGAGATTCCCTCTTCTCCGCATTCCTGCCAGCACTGTCATCTCCTATCCTTTGGATGATGGCTGGCGTGGAGCTCCGTGAAGTGTGTGAACAGTGGGAGCCCCAGGGAGGCCGGCAGAGGTCAGGAAGGACTTGGTGCTGTTTGTCTCTTTTAGTCCCTACGGCGATTGTGTGAGGATTGTCTGTCCTGCCGCTTCCAGAGGAGGAAACTGAGGCAGCCCGAGGAGCAGCTGCACGCTCAGGGACACCTGACTAGTGACTTGGAGGAAACCAGATTTAGTCCTGGCAGCCTGACCCGTGCGCCATTCTCTCATACCCGGAGTGTTGGAGCAGAGACGTGGAATGTGGGAAGGATGCGTTCAGAACGCGCCCTGAGGGCATCCCGCCAGCCTGGGGCGGGGAGGTGTGGGGGAGCTGGTGGGGGACGGGGCTGGGCCTGAGAGGTGGTCGGAGAGGCTTGCCAAGGAGTTCGGGCTTCCTGCTGCGGGCAGTGGGGACTTGCGGAAAGATTCAAGAGGGTCGCGACGGGACGGGCGTTTTCTGCTGGAGAGAGAGCTCTTTTGGCCATGATGTCGGGTTGGAGGCAGGAGACGCTGGAGGAAGGGAGAGTCGTTTGGAAGAGTACCGGGCCCTCACAGGTGGGCCCTGCCGAGATGACAGTGGATGCGGCCGTATTTAAGGGGGTCCGCCAAAGCCGACTTGAAAACGACTCATTTCTCATTCAGCAAAGGTGTCCAGAGGGCCTGCCCCAGCCCTGCATCCCTGCCTCTCCAGGCGGAGGCCACGTGGATCGCGTGGCCCGGCAGGCAGCACCCACACTTGGGTTACTCTCCCGGGTTAAGTCTTGCTTTCCGCTCACGGGCTGTGTGACCTGGGTGAGAGATGGCATCACCGCAGCCTGAGCTTCTCTTTCTGTGGAATGAAGATGGTGAAGATAGCGTCCACCTGTTAGGGAGGTCTGCGGATTAAACAAGAAAGCTCAGCTACTCTGAACTACGGTGACTGCTACTATTTATTTCTTAGGGAAGGCAGGAAGAAAGAAGTTTAGAAAGCCCCTCAACCATGTGCATTCGGGGGTTTTCTGTTCAAGGAAAAGAGAAGAAAGCTCTTGAAACGCCCTGTGGGGCTTCAAATCCTAAATTTCCTAACTGACCGATCCTGATTTGCTTCGCCTGTTCACATGTCAAGCCCATGTCGCAGAGACGGCTCTCCGAGCGCTGAGCAGGGCTGCTGAGTCCATTTGCTGAGCCGCTGTGTCCCCTTGCGTGTCCTCTCGGGGACTCACCCCGCCCCCAAGATCATCATCTTCACCCACAGCTCTGGTGGGGTCGCTTGGCCTCAGGTGATTCAGTAGATACCGGGCTGGCTTCGTGGCCTCGGTTCCCCCTGACTGCCCCCTGTGGGGCTCGGGACACGCGTGGGAGAAGCTCAGGGCCGGGAAGATGGAGGCAGCCCCGGGGAGCAGGTCAGCGGGACAGCAGCATGACCAGTGACTGCAGGGTGGGCTCATCGAGCGCCTCGGTCCTCTGGGCCTGACGGCTGCTCGTCCCTCAGGGAGAAACGTCCACCTTCTAGGGTGGTGCCCGGGGCGAGGTCGTTAACCCGGGCTGGGCCTCAGCAGCTCAGTCCGCAGAGCACACGGGAGACCTATCTGTCTGTGCAGTCTTCCCTTCAAGACCTGGTGAGAGAGTCTGCAGACGACCGTGATCAGGGGGTTTCCTGCGGAACGGCTGTCAGCATAAAAAATAGCTACCATTTATTCATTGTTTCCTTTCCTCTAGGCATGTTCTAAGTGCTTTAATCCTTTAACCCTTGCAACAGACCTACAGGTAGGCTCTATCATCATCATTCAATTCCCTGGATGAGCAAATAAATTCTGAGAAGTTAAGCAACTTGCCTAAGGCCACCCAGCAACTCAGTGGTTAAACTGGGATTTGAGCCTAGAAGAGACCAGACGTCTAAGCACTGTGCTAGGCTGTTCACGTGTGTCAACCGTCTGCATCCTCCACACTATGTCTGAGCTTTTCCTTAAAGCCTTTTGCTCCAAGGAAAACACTGGAGGGAGGAGGAGACGTTTTTAGCTGACATGGTCCTGTGGTTAAGTTGCTGAGTCATGTCAACTCTTTATGACCCCGTGAACTGCAGCACTGTCCTGCACTGTCCCCCAGAGTTTGCTCAGATTCTCGTCCATCACTTCAGTGATGCCATCCAACCATCTCATCCTCTCTTCTCTCCTTCTCCTCATGCCCTCAGTCTTTCCTGGCATCAGGGTCTTTTCCAGTGAGCAGCTCTTTGCATCAGGTGGCCAAAGTATTGCAGCTTCAGCTTCAGCATCAGTCCTTCCAATGAATATTCAGGACTGATTTCCTTTAGGATTGACTGGTTGGATCTCCTTATAGTCCAAGGGACTCTCAAGAGTCTCACCACAGTTTAAAAGCATCAGTTTTTCAGCACTCAACCTTCTTTATGGTCCAACTCTCACCTCTGTACATGACTATTGGAAAAACTATAGCTTTGACTAGGTGGACCTTTGTTGGCAAAATGACGTCTTTGCTTTTTAATACACTGTCTGGGTTTGTCCTAACTTTCCTTCCAAGCAGCAAGCATTTTTAAACTTCATGACTGTGGTCACTGTCTCAGTGATTTTGGAGCCCAGGAAGAGAATATCTGTCACTGCTTCCACTTTTTCTCCTTTTATTTGCCATGAAGTTGTGGGGCCAGTTGCCATGATCTTAGTTTTTTGAATGTTGAGTTTTAGGCCAGCTTTTTCACTCTCCTCTTTCACCCTCATCAAGAGGCTCTTTTGTTCCTCTTCTGCCATTAGAGTGGTATCATCTGTATGTTTGAGGTTGCTGATATTTCTCCTGGCAATCTTGATTCCAACTTGTGAGTCATCCAACCCAGCAGTTCGAATGATGTACTCTGCATAGAAGTTAAATAAGGGGGCTGACAATATACAGCCTTGTCCTGCACCTTTCCCAAGTTTGAACCAGTCAATCACAGGACTGTAGCACTCCACATGTGGACTGTTGTGTGTTCAAAGAAGGAGGTATCAAGGAAATGAGAAGACAGTGAACTGGGGGTCAGATAGCCTTGGTCCCATTAAACCTAGAACTACTTTTCCTATTACGGGGCCGGGGCTGCCCCTCCTCATTTGGAGTATTGGGAGGAGGGGGTGAGATACCCCAGCAGAGCTCCCAGCACAGAGTTGACATTTAGGAAACAGTATTTCCTCCCCCCATTCCAGCTTTCACCTCCAAAGCCAAGTGCAGGGAACAGAGCTGAGAGTGAGAGGTGTACCTGGAGGGCGTGCCTTTCTTTGGCAGGTGAATAAGATGCGTTGAGTAGGTTTTCGAAGTCGTCGTCCCCACCAGCTTGACTGGAGAGTCACTTCATCCCAAGAGTGTCTTATCCTCTGGGCTCTCACACACCGCTAGTGCTTCCTTCCCTGCCTGCAGTACAGTTGTTTTGGAAGCTTCCCCTCGTGACTTGTCTGGAAGAGAGAGTGAAACATTCATCCTCTGGAACCATCAAGGAACAGAATCATGAGGCAACTTCCCTGACCGGCAGGGGAGGGAGCTTCGGCCTGCATGGGTGAGGATCCGCAGTGGTCGTTTTTCAGGCCGTGGATTCACAGACATGTAAAAACTTTGAGCGTCTTCAGCGTGTCTGGTGTGGTCACAGGGCTGCGGTTTCTCCTGGAAATGGCCCTGCTGGAGGGAGCAGTGTTTCGTGGGAGTGGGTTTAGAGTTGGATGACTCAGACGGAAAAGAATCTGCCTGCAATGCGGGAGACCCAGGTTTGATCCCTGGGCTAGGAAGATCCCCTGGAGAAGGAAATGACAACCCACTCCAGGATTCTTGCCTGGAGAATCCCATGGACAGAGGAGCCGGGTGGGCTACAGTCCATGGGTCACAAAGAGTCAGACATGACCGAGGGACTGACTGAGGTGGTCACAGGGAGGATCTAGGCCTTTCCTGGTCGTGGCACGAGCAAGAAGGGTTCCTCTCTCTCTGGAGAGTGTCGTGAGGACAACTTATGTGAACACCGCCCCCCCGCCCCGGCCCCCAGGGAGCGGTTACCTCGCGGTCCGGAAGGCTGACTTCTGTCGCCGGCACACTTCAGTCCTCGTCTTGTCAAGTTCCTTCATCCTCAGAACCCTCATGACCTCCTCTTCATGCTGGCTCTGTGTCTGTAGAAAGGCTGAAGCTTCCCACGGCCTGCCAGGGGCTGGGCCTGGAATCTCCTGGAGGTGGGAACCTCGGGAGTGGGGTCCCTCCTCCTCCTGCCGGGTCTCCCCCGTCCTGGACTGGCTCCGCGCCTCTTTCTGTTGGTGAGCGGGATCCTTGCCACTGGTTTGCACTTAGTGATCGCGGAGGGCTTTTTACTCTTTGGTAATAAATGCCTCGAGCCTTGGCTGGTTTTCTCAGTACTGAGGCCTCGGGCTTTTTTTGATGGCTACTGTTTGACACCGTTGGCGAGGCCCGGACTGTGTGCAGGCTGGGGCCAGGCTGTTCATGTGTGTTCTCCGCCTCGTATTTTCACTCATTATCCCAACAGGTAGCTACTGTTATCGCCCACATTTACTGATGCTACGGGCCCTGGTTAAGTCCTCTCAACTAGCTAGTGGCAAAGGTGGGTATGGAATCCGGGTTTTCTGACTCCAGAGCCCAGGCTTTCTATCTCTCTTTTAATTTTATTTATTTTTAAATTGGTGGAAACTTGCTTTACAATGTTGTCTTGGTTTGTGCTGCACAACAGTGAGAATCCGTCGTCATTATCTGCACACACATCTCTCTTCCCTCCTGAGCCTCCCCCACCCCACCCCTCTGGGTTTTTTCTGAGCCAGGCTGGGCTCCCTGTCTTTTTTACCAACTCCCCACTAACTGTTTTACACTCAGGCGTGTATGGATGTCAGTGCTACTTTCTCAGTTTCTCCCACCCTCACCTTCTCCAGCTGTGTCCCCAGATCCATCCTTTACTTGGTTCATCACTACCAGTTTTCTAGGTTCCATATACGTGTGTTAGTATATGATGCTTGTTTTTCTGTTACTAACTTACTTCACTCTGTACAAGAGGCTCTAGGTTCATCCACCTCCCTACAACTGACTCAAATTTGTTCCTTTTAATGACTGAATAATAATATTCCGTTTGTATAAATGTACTACAACCTCTTTATCCATTCATCTGTTGATGGACATCTAGGTTGCTTCCATATCCTGCCTATTGTAAATATTGTTGCAGTGAACATTCAGTTCAGTTCAGTCACTCAGTCGTGTCCGACTCTTTACGACCCCATGGACTGCAGCATGCTAGGCTTCCTTGTCCATCACCAACTCCAGAGTTTACTAAAACCCATGTCCATTGAGTCAGTGATGCCATCTAACCATCTCATCCTCTGTCATCCCCTTCTCCTCCCACCTTCAATCTTTCCCAGCATTAGGGTCTTTTCAAATAAGTCAGTTCTTCACATCAGGTGACCAAAGTATTAGAATTTCAGCTTCAACATCAATCTTTCCAATGAATACTCAGGACTGATTTCCTTTAGGATGGACTGGTTGGATCTCCTTGCAGTCCAAGGGACTTTCAAGAGTTTTCTCAATACCACAGTTCAAAAGCATAAATTCTTTGGTGTTCAACTTTCTTTATAGTCCAACTCTCACATCTATACATGACTACTGGAAAAGCCATAGCCTTGACTAGACGGACCTTTGGCAAGGTAATATCTCTGCTTTTTAATATGCTATCTAGGCTGGTCATAACTTTTCTTCCAAGGAGCAAGCATCTTTTAATTTCATGGCTGCAGTCACCATCTGTAGAGATTATGGAGCCCCCAAAAAGAAAGTCTGCCACTGTTTCCACTGTTTCCCCATCTATTTGCCATGAAGTGATGGGACCGGATGCTGTGATCTTAGCTTTCTGAATGTTGAGTTTTAAGCCAGCTTTTTCACTCTCCTCTTTCACTTTCATCAAGAGGCTCTTTAGTTCTTCTCTTTCTGCCCTAAAGGTGGTATCATCTATGTATCTGAGGCTATTGATATTTCTCCTGGCAATCTTGATTCCAGGAGAAATCCTGATTCTGTACTTGGGGTACATGTATCTTTTAGAATCATGGTTTTCTTACATTATATACCCAGTAATGGAATTGCTGGGTCATATGGTTGATTTATTCCCAGTTTTTTAAAGGCATCCCCATGCTGTTCTCCATAGTGGCTGCATCAGTGTACGGTCCCATCAGCAATGCAGGAGGTTCCCTTTTCTCCATGTCCTCTCCAGCTTTTATTGTTTGTAGATTTTTTGATGATGGCCATTCTGACTGGTGATACCTCACTGTAGTTCTGATTTGCATTTTCTAGTGATAAGTGATGTTGAGCATATTTTCATGGGTTTATTGGCCATCAATATGTCTTCTTTGAAGAAGTGCCTGTTTAGGTCTTCTGCCCATTTTTGATTGGGTTGTTTGTTTTTCTGATGTTGAACTATGGGAGCTGCTTATATATTGTGTAGATTAACCCTTTGTCCATTGCTTCTGTTGCAATTGTTTTCTCCCATTCTGAGGGTTGTCCTTGTATCTTGTTTCTGGCTTCCTTTGGTGTTTGAAAACTCTTGAGTTTTATTAGGTACCATTTATTTATTTTTGTTTTTGTTTCTGTTAATCTAGGAGGTGGACCAGAGAGAATCTAGCTGTGATTTATGTCAGAGTGTGCTGCCTATGTTTTCCTCTAAGAGCGTTATAGTTTCTGCTCTTATATTTGGGTCTTTAATCCATTTTGAGTTCCTTTCAGTGTATGGTGTTAGGAAGTGTTCTAATTTCATCCTAATACACGTAGCTGTCTAGTTTTCCCAGCATCACTGATTTAAGAGGCTCTTTTCTCCATTGTATATTCTCGCCTCCTTTGTCGGAGATAAGGTCCCCATAGGCGAGTCCATGCTCTCCTCATCAGGTCCTATCCTCGGCGTGACACAGTGGGGTTGAAGAATGTGTAATTGTATCAGGAGAAATTCCTCCTGACTAAGGGAAAACCCGCTTAAACCACAGGGTCGGAGAGCTCCTTCCTGAGAGTCAGGGCTGGCCTTCCGACCCGGAGCTCCCTCCCAACATACAGAGAGAAGCTGTGCCAGGGCCAGGGGCTGGGCTGTGGGCTCTGGTCTAGAGACTCGTTTCTCTGGTTGAGGAGGAGTTAATCTGTGGTGTGAGCAGCTGCAGGAGAGGCTGGGCACGATGCTGTGGTCCTGGGCACGGACCTTTGGTGTTGTCATGGTGACCGAAGCTGCTATTCTGCAGATAGAAGGCCAGAGATCTTGAGCTGTCAAACTTTCTCCCCACAAGCAGGAGCTCTTGGTTAATCTGCATGACCCATGAACATTCACCAAGGCTGTGACATTTACCATTCTCTTCTGCCCCAAATCACTCACTCACTCACTCATTCATTCATTAATTCAACAAATGTTTTGATTGCCTGCTATGTGCCGGATTCAATGCTAAGTACTGGGGACATGATGGTGAATAAAAGGCAGACATCCCCGACGTCTTGGAGCTTATAACAGGATGGCCAAACATCTCAGCTTTTGTAGCCCTGGAATCATTGTGAATAGCACCCTCTTTCCTTTCAAAGGTTTCTCTGTTCGAAAGATAAATTACATGGTCACTCTGCTGATTGGTAATGGGAGTGGCCAGCCTTATGCCAATAGTCACACAGATAGGTGTAAATAAAAACAGAAATCGACTCTGAATGTTCATTGGAAGGACTGATGCTGAAGCTGAAGCTCCAATACTTTGTCCACCTGATGTGAAGAGCCGATTCATTGGAAAAGACCCTGATGCTGGGAAAGATTGAAGGCAGAAGAAGATGGAGACAGAGGATGAGATGGTTGGATGGCATCACCTTCGCAATGAACAAGAGTTTGAGCAAACTCCAAGAGACGGTGAAGGACCGGGAAGCCTGGTGTGCTGCAGTCCATTAGGTTGCAAAGAGGTGGACAGGACTGAGTGACTGAACAGCAACAAGAAAAACCAGATGTAGGCTGCAAAAGCGAAGTAGCTGGAGCTGGGAGGCCTGTGAGCAGAACTGACTCAGCAGACGGGAAGTGGGAGCTGAGGGCTGGGCCCCCGCGGTGGAAGGAGGCCAGGATGTCTGGGAACTCGGGAGGAGGGGAGTGTGTGGTCAGAGTTCTGTTGGCAAGGGGAGATGGACACTGGATCCAGGGAGGGGCGAGACCCCGCAGGGCCTGATGTTGGATTTATCCTGAGAGTCTGACTGTTTCAGGCAGCAGGTTGACACGATGCAATCAGTGCGCTGACGTTTCGGTCCCTCACGTTAAACTGGAGCGTAGTGGCCGTACTGATGAGCTGGATTTTAGTCATCCAGTCACCCATTCATCAGCTAAACATTTATGGAGTGCCACCTATGGCACTTTGCTAAGTGTCCTGCTCTGGATTTCTGAACTGTTTTATTCTCAGAGGTGACAAAACCTAGGTCCGGGAAGAACCCTTCATGAACCCCCACCCGCTGTCCATGGTGGGTAATGCCCTGCTTCCCTGGAAGCATCAGGTGCTCACATTTGCCTCTGTGCTAGGCTATGGGTCTTTCCTGGGGGCTCAGACAATAAATAATCTGCCTGCAGTGCAGGAGACCTGGGTTCAATCCCTGGGTCAGGAAGAAACCCTGGAGAAGGGGCTGGCTACCCACTCCCGTATCCTCGCCTGGAGAATCCCACAGACAGAGGAGCCTGGCGGGCTACAGTCCCTGGGGTCGCAGAGTCAGGCACGAGTGAGTGACCAACACTGATAGACTGTGTTGGCTCTTCAGCATTTTCCCACCTGCCTCTTTTCCAGGTTTGTGAGCTGTTTTGAGGTTGGGGCTATGTCTTTTATCCACATATCCCTTATGTCTAGCCCAGTGGCTGGTCCATGGCAGATGCTTGCAGTTGAATGAGTGGTGCTTATATATCTCTTTCAGAGACCAAGAACCCTTCATTTAGGACCTTCCCAGAAGCGAAATGGAAAGCGAGTTTCTTTCTGTGCACTCAGAGACCTTTCCTTCGGGTCAGGTCATCAAGAGTACATGTCCGTGTTCTTTATGCATGAGCAGATTCCTTGGTGCTGAAAGCCCCAGAGTTTTACATACTTAGGAACATGATGGTTTTAGGGAAAGAATGACTCCTGAGACAGGCACTCAGCAGCCCGTGGAAATCCTCGCCGTGAGCCGAGTTCACAGCAGGATCAGGCTTCTTCTTCCGTGACCTGGGCCCTCCCTTCTTCCAAGCGGCCATTTTTTTTTTTTTCTAATTGGAAAGTAATTACTTTAGGGTGTTGCGTTCGTTTCTTCTGTCCAGCAGCGTGAATCAGCTGTGTGCATCCATGCATCTCCTCCCTGTTGAGCCTCCCTCGCACACCATCCCACCCCTCCGGGTCATTACCCGAGCAGCCTTCTGTGTGGGAAGTCTGGACCACAGCCAAGGCATCTTTGTGCCCAAAGATGCAGCTCGGGCGAGCTGAAGCAACTCTCCTGGCCATTGCCCTGAAGTCAGAAGGCGCTGCCCTTTCTCCAGCCAAGCGGTCACGCGGAAGATTGTTCACCATGCGCAAGAAGGGCCTGCAGCCTCTGGCCTGTCGCTGCAGGCTCCCACTTCATTACTATTATTGTTCATGTCCCTGGGGTTGTTGATTCCATCACCGTTCAGTGAAGAAGATCTAAAGCTTTTAAGCCAGAAATTAAAGAGCTAATGGCAATTGGCATGACACTAGGAAATGAATTTGCAAATGCGAAGTCAGTGTTCTAAAAACACTCTCATAAAAATAAAAGCAAAACCCAGAAATGAATGTTGTAGTATCCACATTTATTTACAAATGTGCATATGTTTGTTCCTTGTTTAAAGTGAAGCAAAAATCTCACTTAACAAGATTTTAAAAAAATTTTTAAATTAAAAAAATTTTTAGTGGCATGTAGTTAAGTTCCTCTGCCTTTTCTAGCTTGTACATCTGAAAGTTCTTGGTTCACATACTGCAGAAGCCTAGCTTGAAGGGTTTTGAGGATTACTTTGCTAGCGTGTGAGATGAGTGCAATTGTGCGGTAGTTTGAGCATTCTTTGGCATTGTCTTTCTTTGGGATTGGAATGAAAACTGACCTTTCCCAGTCCTGTGGCCACTGCTGAGTTTTCCAAATTTGCTGGCATGTTGAGTGCAACACTTTCACAGCATCATCTTTTAGGATTTGAAATAGCTCAGCTGGAATTCCATCACCTCCACTAGCTTTGCTCATAGTGATGCTTCCTAAAGCCCACTTGACTTCACACTCAACATCTACTTCTGCTTCACTGACTACACTAAAGCCTTTGACTGTGGATCAGAACAAACTGTGGAAAATTCTGAAAGAGATGGGAATACCAGACCACCTTACTCATCTCCTGAGAAACCTGTATGCAGGTCAAGAGGAGCAGTTAGAATCTTACATAGAACAACTGACAGGTTCAAATTTGGGATTGGAATGAAAATGGAATATACGACAAGGCTGTATATTGTCACCCTGCTTATTTAACTTCTGTGCAGAGTACATTATGAGAAATGCTGGACTGGATGCACCTCAAGCTGGAATGAAGATTGCTGGGAGAAATATCAACAAGCTCAGATATACAAAGAAGTGATACATAGGTGATACACTGTAAGTGTATGGTAAGTGATACCATAAGTGATCCATACAGTGACACCGCTGTGAAGAGGAATAAAAGAGCTTCTTGATGAGGGTGAAAGAGGATGGTGAAAAAACTGGCTTAAAACCCAACATTCCAAAAACCAAAATCATGGCATCCGGTTCCATTACTTCATGGTAAATAGAAGGGGAAAAAGTAGAGGCAGTGACAGATTTTATTTTCTGGGGCTCCATAATCACTGTAGATAGTGACTATAGCCATGAAGTTCGAAGACACTTGCTTCTTGGAAGGAAAGCTATGACCAACCTAGACAACATATTAAAAAGCGGAGACACTACTTTGCCGACAAAGTTCCATGGAGTCAAAGCTATGGTTTTTCCAGTAGTCATGTATGGATGTGAGAGTTGGACCATAAGGACAATGAGTGCTGAAGAATTGATGCTTTTGAACTGAGGTGTTGGAGAAGAACTTGAGAGTCCCCTGGACTGCAAGGAGGTTCAACCAGTCCATCCTAAAGAAAATCAGTCCTGAATATTCACTAGAAGGACTGATGCTGAAGCTCCAATACTTTGGCCACCTGATGCGAAGAGCCGACTCATTGGAAAAGACTCGATTGCTGGGAAAGACTGAAGGCAAAAGGAGAAGAGGGTGGCAGAGGATCAAATGATTAGATGGCATCACTGACTCAGAGGACATGAATTTGCAGGTACTGTGTTAGACTCTGATGATTAGAAAAATAAAATAGAAGATGATGCAAGATGCCTACTCCCTGTTCTTCAGAGGCCTCTAGCCCAGAGTTCATTGTTTCACTAGCTCACTTATATGGTGTTACTGTGGCCACATACTGCTCTAAAGCTTTCATGTTTAATGTCATTTAGTCTTTACAATGAGCGTTTGAGGTAGGGGTTAGCAACGGAGGGGCAGAGAAGTTAGATAATTTGCCCAAGCTTAAGAGGCAGGTAGAACTGGACTCTGGACACAGGCAATCTGACTCCAAAACCCCTACTTTTCCACCATGATGCTCTGCCCCTTTTGGGGAAACTGATGTGGCTTGAGGCCAGTCATTAAGAGTCCAGTGTAATTGGTGCTGGAAGGTAAGGAAACACTCAGGCCCCTAATCACAGAGCAGGAGTTTCCGACTCAACCTGCGGAACCCCCAGAAGGACCTCATTCTCCTGTGAGAAGACCACGGAAAGGAATGATTATCTGTTGGTTGTGCTCTTAAGGGACATGGCCTTGCATCTGCACATAAGGGTGTTGGGCTGAGTCAACAGATTCTATTTAAGAACCACAGTACACAGTGTATCATTTAAGTCTGAAGTTGAGGGTTGCTTATCTGTCTTCATGGAGAACATGCATTTTCCCTCCCTTCTCGAGAGAAATGGGCAGAAGAGAAGAAAAGCTGGTTGTTGAGCGTTAGCCTTACTGAGGAAGGGAGGGTTTAACTTTTTGTCTTGTGAGAAAGGAGGATCAGAAGTACAAATTCTCCATACTTCTCCATGCTGTCCTTTTTCAGATTAAAGGAGGTGATGTAACAGATAAGCTTTAGAAAAGAGGTTTGCAAAGTGGGCAGAGAGTTATCTGTGGGAAACAGAAGGCCAGAGTCAAAAGTGGACTTGCCAACCACACCCAGCGCTGTGGCCTGCTAACTACTACAAAGAGGCCAAGTTGCTTTATTTCTATGGCTTCATTTGTGAACAATGGGAATGATAACAGGATTTGTTACTGCAGGGGTTTTGTTCGGGTTGAATAAGCTAAGGAAGCGTATTGTAAATCCTGGCTCCTATGAATATTTTCATGAGTGTTCTCGAGCTTTCTTCAGAGGCTCTGGGGTTGTTTGTGTTTCCTTGTCTGCCCACACATCAAGCCGTTCATCCGAGAGAGGTGCTGGTAAGCGCTGATTCATTTTCTAAGGGGAACAGGAAATGAAATATTAATTGGGGATTAATATCGAGCACTCAAGAGTAAGAAAGAGTCCAGGCAGAAAACTGTCAACTTAAAAAGTAGTCACAACCTAGAAGTTGAGAGTTATGTTTTATTTGGTGGGAATTTTTAGGATTTCAAGGCCAGGAGACAACAGCTCAAGTAACCCTGAGAGAACTGCTCCAAGGAGTTGGGAGCAGAGTCAGGTTATAGAGATTTGCAGCAAGGGGCAGGTAATCTGAACACTGAAAGATTATTGCTAATTTAGGAAAAGCAGGTATCTCATAAAGAAGACTGAGGGCTGAAGAATCGATGCTTTTGAACTGTGGTGCTGGAGAAGACTCTTGAGAGTCCCTTGGACTGCAAGGAGATCCAACTAGTCCATCTTAAAGGAAATGAACCCTGAATGTTCATTGGAAGGTTGGATGCCAAAGCTGAAGCTCCAGTACTTTGGCCACCTGATGCAAAGAGCTGATTCACTGGGAAAGACCCTGATGCTGGGAAAGATTGAAGGCGCGAGGGGAAGGGGATGACAGAGGATGAGATGGTTGGATGGCATCACCGACTCATTAGACTTGAGTTTGAGTAAACTCCAGGAGTTGGTAATGGACAGGGAGGCCTGGCGTGCTGCAGTCCATGGGGTTGCAAAGAGTCGGACACGACTGAGTGACTGAACAAAAGCAAGATATCTCAAGTTAAGGAATTTAGCACTTTTCTGTGTATGGGAAGATACAAGAGCCTGGGCACACTGCAATCCTTCCTTTCATGTGCATCTCCGCTCTCTGGGGCCAGCATCCTGGGATCTGACTGTTCACATCCTTAGATCCTTGATCATCTTAGTGAGTGGCGGCAGCTTGTAGCAGCTCCAGGGCTACCTGATCGCAGGCATGGTTCTCCCTGGGCTCAGAAAGTCACCTGTGGAGGGCTGGAATCAAGGATGACTGTGACATCCTTGTTTATTGACATGGCAGGAAGTCCTCCATTTTACAAAGCTACAATGAGCCCAAGATAGCAGAAGCATCCCTTTTTCTTGACGGGATTAATCATCTGTTAAATCTCAAGCTCTCCCCAGTACAGTGGCAGTGGATGGAGTAATCCTCTTGGATTTAGCTCACACAGCAATGAATCAGAATTCCGGGAGCTGCTTTTCTGGTCCAGTGGAAAAAAATATTTCCCCTCCCCCCCAGAAATTGGGTAGACTCATCTTTGATAGGAATAGTCTCCAATGCAGAGGGAGTGGGGCATGCTTCAGACATTCTCCTTAGGACCAGAGTGATTTTTCAATGTCATTTGGCAAATTTGTTTCTGTCTGGAGAGGCTGAGTCCAAACTGAGATGAAAGAGTGACAGTTAGTTCCTCTGAAAGTGTATTGATCTTTTCAGAGCAGACACATGTATCTCTGCTTCCTTAGAGTACTGGATGCCTTCAGATTTCTCTTATTTCATCCTTGCCTGTAGTCAAAGGGAGAAAACTAATTCTATGTGGCAAGGCATAATTTGAAACGTGAAAGTGTCCTCGCAATATATGTTGGTCCCACATGACAGGGTTTGACTAGGTGGGTCGTTAATATGTTCTTGGTGCTAAGGAACCGAGTTATAGAACTTTTCCCCCCAAAGAAATAACTAGTAGAAGCAGCAAGGAAGGCTCGCTTGCTCAGACCGGAGGCTCTGGATGGGCTGCTCAGCTCACGTTGGGTTTCTCTCTCTTGTTCTTCAAACAGACTCTCCGCTCCTGCTGTCCAGTCTGCAGGTGGCCCCCTCTGTACATTTATGACCAGCCCGTAAATAAAGCTCTGATGAAAGCCTACTGCCTGGATCCCCTGGGGCCTCGAGGAAAGGCTAATATTTGCGCACAACTGGATACTCAGGGCAGCAGGAAAATAAACAGCATCCTCGTATCCGCCATGGCACTGAAGCTGCTCACGCTGCCTTTTTATGCGCTGGCCTGGTTCCTGGGTGGGGAAGATCCCCAGGAGGAGGCATGGCTACCCACTCTGGCATTCTTGCCTGGAGAATCCCATGGACAGAGGAGCCTGGTGGGCTAGAGTCCATGGGGTCACAGAGAGTCGGACACGACTGAGTGGCGGAGCGTGCAGCCCACACAGGTCTTGGGGAAGGTTTACTGACGGGAGATGCCGAGGTGGTGAGCCTGTTAGATGGCTGGTCTGCTCGGCCAGCCCAGGTCCGTCTGCTGCACCAGCCGTCTGCCCGGGTGGGGGGTGGGGACCGTGTCCCTCAGCCTGCCTCTCCCATGACCTCTTGTAGACCTTTGGGGTGTCTCCTCCTGGAGGGCGGGGGCAGCCTGCTCTCTAGAGGCAGGGAACTGGGCTAAGAGGATCTGAGATAGGGGGAAAGAGCACCACAGAGGATGGAGGGAAGCTGCCTTTCTGACATTTAGGGTGATGATCCCCCAGTGCCGAGGCTGAGCACCCGCTTGCTGGCTTGGCCGGGCAGGAGATGTGCGATCACGGGCAAGGCCCTCGTTCCTCTGTCTCGCGTGTCCCTGGGGGATGCCTATGTCACAGGTCACCCTGAGGGTTCACTGAATTAACCTATGCACTGGCAAGTACTTAGGATTCCTGTTATTATTAATATCATTAGGTACAAAATGACAGGGCAGGCTGTCTGAGTCATATCTCATATCAAAAAGTTCTGACAGCAACCCTGAAAGGTAGGGTCCCTTATTAAAAAACCTTTATAGATGTGTGTGACTGCGCTGGGTCTTAGTTGAAGCTGCGGGATCTTTCGTTGCAACATGCAAACTTCAGGTTGCAACACGTGGGATCTAGTTCCCTGACCAGGAATTGAACCCAGGGCCCCCCCCGGCATTGGGAACACAGAGTCCTAGCCACTGGCCCACCAGGGATGGCCCTCCTTCATTTTAAAGACGAGAAAACCGAGGCTCGGGGAAGCCAAATACCTTGCGCAGGTTGGACATGCGCACTTTACCTGTAAACTTTCCCTGTTGCAAGAGGAATGTATGAAGTGCTTGTACTGTTTGTCTGTGCTGAGGACTTCTGGACTCAAGAGGTGCCTCGCTGGGGGGTGGCGAGTTTTCCGCTGTGATTCCCCCACCCCGCTGTTGTTTGAAGGATGTGTATGGTGTGGTTCTGCCCTGGGGTGTGAAGCAGCCTTTCCATTCACTTCTGCTGCTGAAATGTTGATATGTGAAATGCTTCTGGAGCAGGAGAAATAAAAAGCCACCGTGGAGGACAGATTACTCTCCGACTTCCCCTTCTCCCCTGGGGCCCCTCCGCCGCAGATGTGCGGGGTTCTGGGGGGATGCTGCACCCTGGTGTCGGGGCTTGGGGTCTTTCGGGGCGCTTCTGAGCCCTAACGACTGCGGTCTACCCACCAGCTTTCTGGGTCCCCCAGGGCTTGTGGCTTTCCTCCCCTCCACTAATGGCTGAAAGCGCGCCTGCTCTGAGGACATTTATGAAACCACTTCCCCCACCCTCACCTCGCCTCGACCCCTGGCTGGATATCTCCTTCCTAGACCCCTTTGCTGATTGTGCGCTCCTGACATGAAGAACGTGGGAGAGCTGGAGCCACCCTGCGCCCTCGGACGAGGTCCTTTCCTTGAAACTCTCACATCCCATCTAGTATAATTTTCTCCTTTTGATTTTCAGAAGACCTCTCTGAACTTGGTTGTGGTTGAACTTGTGAACACATGATGCTCCTTGAGTCCGAGATTGTGGCTTTAAATGATGCTTGTGGGGGTTGAATCTCTAGCCTGTAACTGATCTTTCAAGCCAGACTGCTTGTAGCTCAGTCTTGTCAGTTTATTAGCAGCGTGCTAGGACATTTCTAATGAGCTGCTTTATCTTCGCTTTTGCAGCCTGAATGGGGAGGGGAAAAAACCTTAAAAGCAAATGCATTTCATTTTAATAGCCTTTACTTGAGTTCAAACAACTAAGATTATTAGAAAATACTTTAGAAATTTAATAAAGTTAGAAGTATGAATTCAATCAGTAATATGGAGTTAAAAATGATGCCGTTGATTCAAGTGATAGCTCCATTTATACTGGTTTTCCCTGTAGGTATATAACCTACAGATTGCGAATTCCTTTTAATCCTAGTTGTTTGTTGGAGTTTTTCTGATCTAAAATATCCAGATGGTATCGTACCTCAGTCCTGGGCTGGGGGATCCTCTAGTCTTACCAAGAGCTTGGTGACTGGTGAAAGGCCTTCTTTTTCTCCTTCTTGCTTCTGGTTGTAAATCATATTCCAGCCCTCTGCACCTGTAACAGCCCTTATATTTAAACTCACTTCCCCAAGGCATCTGCTTGTAGAGCCCACTTTACTGAAGACTCGGGTGCACGAGAGAGGGTGCACATCCGAGATCTGAAGCAAGCTAAGCTTGGGTACCAGATGGACCTGCTTTATTTAAACAATTATGTGCCTGTTTCTGGCTGTCCCGGGTCCTTGTTACGGTGAGGACTTTCTCCGCCTGCAGAGGGCAAGGGCTGCTCTGCTGCGGCTCGCGGGCTTCTCCCCGCGGGCGCCTCTCGTTGCGGGGAAGCTCTTGGCGAGCGGGGCTTCAGCAGTCGCCGCCTGTGGCTCGGTGTCTGTGGCCCACAGGCTGAGCTGCTTGCTGGCCTGCGGGGCCCCTTCAGATCAGGGATTGGACCCGTGTCTCCTGCGCTGCCAGGCGGATGCTCTACCACCGAGCCGCCGGGGAGGCCTGGGCCTGCTTGTTAGAAGTCTTGGGCGTTGTAGTAACTCAGCTCAACTGACCCTTGTCCCTTTTGCTTCCTTCTTTTCCTCCTTTTTTTTTTTTCCCAGTGCTTTCGCTCTCTTTTCTCTGTTCCCTCCCTCTCAGACTTTAAAATCCACTTTTCCCAGTTTTTATTTATTCTTTAAATTTTTAATGCTGAGCCGTGGAGCTGTCATCCGCTCCAGCAGTCCAGTAAAGTCCGATGCCTCTATCGACATGTTCAAGGGAGCAGTCTAGTTAGGAAAGACTGCTTGGGACTCCCTTGGAGGTCCAGTGGTTAGGACTCCGTGCTTGCAGTGCAGGGGTCATGCGTTCGATCCTCGGTTGGTCAGTGTAGCCAAAAAGGAAGAAAGAAACGACCACTTGTGAGGTCTCTTCTGTCTAAATTCTTCTCCCTCCTCTCTGCCTTCTCCCTCCTCTCTGCCCGGAGGTGAGCACAGGGTCGATGAGTATGATTGTGTTCGAGGCACCATATGCAGAGGAAAGGACAAAACCGTGGCTTCGGATCAGCCTGGGCTTGAATTCTGAACCCTCCTCTTCCTGGCTGTTGACCGCAGAAGGGGTACTTGACATTCCTGAGCCTGGTTCTGTATCTTGAAAGGGGGAGGTAATGTGACTGCTCGCAAGTGTGGAAAGAACAGAATTGAATAACACACAAGTTGTGGAAGGGATTAAAGGGAAGAACGCTTCTAGAGCACCTGCCTCAATGCAGACACTCAACCAATGTTAACTTCCTTTCCTTTCAACCGATAGATACTTTCCTTGAGGGTTACATATGTAAACATTAAATATTTATCAATTGCATAATTCAAAGAAAAGAAACTTGAAAAGGAATCTTACGTTGGATTTTTTTTTTGATGAAGCCAGTAATTACCCCTTCTTGTCTTTGCTGCAAATCTGTCTATATGCGGCACTGGGTCTGCTTTGGATGTCAACATGCCGTCCTTAGCACAGTGAAGATGGATTGAAGCCAAACTCTTTTCACAGCTTCATAGAAGTTGTAAATATTAGGTATTGATGCTGTGATCTGAGGCCACTGAAGTGACTGGGGTCTAGAGCTGTCCCTCTAGAGATATTATATCTAGGTGGGCCCATCAGAGCTGAATCGATGATGAAGAGATAAAAGTTAAGGCCTGTGGTTGGTTGATGGCACTCACAGGAGAGTGAAAGTGGGTATTTTACCAGCAGAACGGACTCACCCTCTGTCTTTTGTCTGAAGCAGAGGATTGCAGAGCCGCCAATGAATAAGTGATCTTTGTAGATTAGGCTGATTTAAACCACGGGCAAAGACACATTCCATGCAGCTGGATTTTAAATTCTGGGCTGCCAGGTTTATGTTAGAAACAGTGGCTAATATAGTATTTCATGTTCTTAGAGGCAGGAAAGAATAAAGACTTGAACGAAAGAGATTTGTTTCTTTTGTCAGTTGTCTAGTGAAGTGAAAGTCACTCAGTCGTGTCCGACTCTTTGCCACCCCATGGACTAGTCCCTGGAATTCTTCAGGCCAGGATACTGGAGTGCGTAGCTGTTCCCCTCTCCAGGGGATCTTCCCAACCCAGGGCTCGAACAATTGTCTAGGGCGTTTGCCAAATCCAGCCAGTAGCCTGTTTATGTACAACTGTGAGCTAAGAATGGTTTTGCATACTTAAAGGGCTATAAAAAGAAAGGCAAAATATGCAGCAGAAACCATATGTGGCCCACAAAACCTAAAATATTTACTGTCTGGCTTTTTCTGGAAATGGGTTGATCCCTGGTCTAAACAGCTGGAAATATCTCAGATCAACGAAGGCAAAATGTAACTAACAATGGTTGACTTTTTCAGTTGTAATCTAATTTGTGGCAACCGCTGTCTGCCCGTTTTAACAAAGCGTAATGGCCATTATTTAGGATGACTGTAATCACATCTCAATATTTAATTGTGTCTGGCGGTATCCACAGGGGGTTGTTAGAGTGTTCGGCAGAGAATGGAGTCTTTCTTCCTTGTTGGAGAAGTAGCTCGTGTTTCTGTCACCTCCCTCTGAAGCCCCCAGCTGTCCGTTCTCCACCACGGCTCACATGGTGGAAATCTCCTCGTCCCCTCTCCCCTGGCTTGAAAGAGGTTGGCAGGGCCCACTTGGGAAGAGCTTCGGAGGAATTGTCCACCTTGTTCTGTGCATTCCGAGGCCCTGGAAGGATCTAAAGCAGCGGGTGCGTAATCAAAGACCCGTGACGTGTATGTGATGAGGAGGGATCAGTCCTGGGCTGAGGGCGTCCGTGGGGGCTGAACCCGAACAAACCGAACCTCCTGGAAGAACTGGGGCCCAGATTAGACCCTGAAGGAGGGGCACCTTTGCGGGAGAGCAAAGCAGAGGTTCAGGGGTGTGAGGGGATGTCTCCTAGAGCATCCTGCCCGGGGCTGAGGCTTTCCCACTCGTGTGAGGTGAGGGTGGAGCATCAGTGTGGCCAAGTCATTGGGAATTTTAAGGTGTATGAAATTCCAATTCCAGTAGCCAGTGAGGAGTAACTGTCATTTATTTTAAAAAGGAGGTGTGTGTGTGTGTGTGTTGGGGGGACAGTGAAATGACAGTCACACAATTGGCAGCTCTTTGTTAAGCCTTGCTCCAGTGCTACTCGGTTAAGCGTGTTACATCGATCATCTAATTTCATCCTCACAATAACTCTGTGGGGGGAGGAATCATCACCTCCAGTTTGCAGATGAGGAAATTTGGGCTTAGAGGGGTGAACATAACTTGCCCGAGGTTCTGAGGTGAGTAAGGGGTGCAGCCATGGCCCCACGACCCGGGAGTCCCAGCTCTCAAGTCCCGAAACCAGCTCCGTGTAAAACACTCCAACAAAACAGACGAGAGCGGAAAGGAACTGAAATCCTGTCTTCCAAGAACGACCGCTTGGGTGCCAGTCCTCACAGACAGCTTTCCATGGGTACGCACAAGATGTATGCGTTCTGCGTAACCTGTGCCAGGACTGGGTAAATCCTGCGTGCGTGCTAAGTCGCTTCACTTGTATCCTCTGCAACCTTCGTGATCCTATGGGCCATAGCCCACCGGGCTCCTCTGTCCGTGGGATTTTCCAGGCAAGAACACTGGAGTGGGTTGCCATGCCCTTCTCTGGGGGATCTTCCTGACCCAGGGATTGAACCCGCATCTCTCATGTCTCCTGCATTGGCAGACGGGTTCTTTACCACTGAGCCACCTGGGAATCCTACACCTGCAAATTTTACATAAACGACAACATAGTATATATCAGGTTCCCCCTCCCACTTAAAACTACTTTTTTACTTTTAATAAGTGAGTGTATAGTGTTATAAAAAATTCTACTAAGTAGATTTGAAGATCTAATTGGCTTTACTCAATGATTTATGAATCGGGCAGATCTCATCAAGCATCTGGAGGTATGCTCCCAGGGTCTGTACAAAATGGACGGTATTTATAGGACAAGAGAACTATTGTGAAAAAAGATGTCATATTTATTGAAGTAACTCAGACAGAGAAAGACAAATCGTACATGTCACTTAAGTGTGTGTGCTAAGTAGCTTCAGTCTGGTCTGACTCTTTGTAACCCCGTGGACTGTAGCCCGCCAGGCTCCTCTGTCCGTGGGATTCTCAAGGCAAGACTGAAGTGGGTTGCCCTTTCCTTCTTCAGGAGGTCTTCCCGACCGGGGACTGAATCTCCGTCTGCTGTGTCTGCATTGGCAGGCGGATTCTTTACCACTAGCATCACCTGGAAAGCCCGATATCATGTATATGTGGAATCTAAAGATAATACAAAAGAGTCTATATATAAGGCAGAAATAGACTCACAGACACAGAAAGCAAACTTGTGGTTACCGAAGGGACAAATGGGGAGGATGGGGTTAAGAGATGCAGACTACTCTGCATAAAATAGATGAGCAGAGGGATTTAGCACACGGAACTGTATTCTTGTAATGGCCTATAATGGAATACAATAAAGAAAAAACACAAACAACCGAATCACCTTGCTATACACCAGAAACTAACTTAGCATTGTAAATCCACGGCGCTTCACTAAAAGAAGAGAATAAATGTCGGCAAGATCCCATTTCCGGAGCAGGTTGAGGCTGCAGTGACCTCGGGTATGAAGCGCGGTCTGGCGCAGGTGGTGCGGTTTCGGGCGGTGCTTGCCTCTCTGACCGTAGAATTTCACGTGGTGACTGTGCTGTGCCCACGTAAGCTGTCTCCTGGAGCCCACTGCAGGCTCTTGAGCAAGGAATCTTGGTAAACTCCGTCACTGAGTCTGACGCTCTCTCACTTTCCTTGCAGCACGCTCTGGACGCGGACAACGCAGGAGTGAGCCCGATCGGAAACTCTTCCAACAACAGCAGTCACTGGGACCTCGGAAGTGCCTTTTTCTTTGCTGGAACTGTCATCACCACCATAGGTATCCGTGTGTTTGCAAGTGTCTTTTCCCCGGCAGGCCCTCCCGAATAACGGCACTAAAATCAACAGCTCGTCCGCATGGAGTGTATGGCTGCTGGGGTTCAGAGGAGGCTTCCCCAACACCGTCAAATTATGGCAGGGCTTGTGTGGTGGCTTTCAATAAAAGCAAAGTAGGATGAACTGTTTCAGTTTTCAAAATGAAAGTCTGGGGGACCTTTAGTTTAAATGGACCTCATGGGAAGGTTAAAGTGAAAAAAAATCAGTCTCTGAATTGGTCAGTTGAACTCAGATTGCTCAGTTGAGTTCAAATTCCTTTTTAAAAAGTGTACGTATTAAACTTATTCATGGAGGAACCAAACTGTTGTACAAAGTTTGTTATGAAAAACAGCAGTCTCTGCCCTTCTCTCTTTTTTTAACCTCCCCTGGTTACATTGCTTTCATCTCTTTTGCTCCAGTATTTTGATCTCCACGTCTTTAAATATCACATTTGTGCTGCACTTCCCAAATTTTATTTTAGTGATGATTTCTTGACTTCCCATTGAGGAAGATGAGGAATTCGTTCCCTTTCTTCGTCCCTGCCCACCGTAGAAGGGATCTCTTCCCGTCCTCCTTGCTTTCTTATGGTTTAATTAGATCAAAAGTGAACGCTTGCATTACTTTGCTAGGTAAATGCTCTTCACAGCTGATCATAGCTGAGCTCTGTTTACCCAAGAACGATTTTTGTTCTTATTGTATTTCTGTATGTCTTTTATCTGATCCTCGGGGAGTCTTGTATTTTTGTCCTAGGTGTTAAATGTGTTTGTCATACGGGTTAACTTTATAATTATAATCACATATGATAACCTTAGGGTTCAAATCTTTGAGCTGTATTTATTAGCCCTCTATTATGGGTGATGACATCTCTTTCTCCAGCACACAGTTTCAGTTGAGGCCATCCCATCAGTGTTTACTTTTACATTATTAAATATGCTTAAGCTTCTGTCAGACAACTTGCCCATTTTAAATAATAACTCCTGGCTCTCAGCTATCATATTCAATGCAGTCAGGGAACTTACTCAGCATCTCAACTTCTTTTCCTCTTCCGCTATCAATTATTACTCATTGTAATGTTCTGTAACATCAGGGTGCGTATTTCACATTCTGTTTTGCTGCCTGGGCACTCCCATTTGTGTTATTCATAGTTCTACGGTTAAATATTGTCAGTGTTCATCTCTAGCCATGGTTTACATCATGGTTTTGCCATTGCTTTTGTCAATGGCGTTGCTTGGCTAAAGCTTAAGAATGGCTCCTGGGAGCAATATTCCCTGGGTGTTTGCATTGTTCAAGATGGTAGCCTTACATTTGAAGGGCAGTTTGGCTGGAAACAAAATCCGTGGCTCACATTGTTTTTTAAGGATCTTGTTGGTTACTCTGTTTCCCCCTCTGCTTATGTAGTGGTGGAGAGACCTAATGCCAGGCAATTTCCCCCCTTTTATCAGTACAAGTGACTTGATCTTTTTGCTCAGCTGCTCAAAGGATTATTTCTTTATCATTCGTCTGATAAAGCTACTAGGTTTTGTCCCTTTTATTTCAGAAGAACTGTCTTGATTGTCATTTTGAAACATTTTCTCCACTGTATGGTTTTGGTTCTGTTCTTTAGGGATTCCAATTATACATCTATCGTTACTTCTTTCCATGTCTTGTATACTAGTATTTTCCCTCCACTCCTTTTTAACCCTTAAAATAGGTTTTCAATTTCTTTTTTAAATTTTAAATTATTTATTTAATTGGAGGCTAATTACTTTAGAATCTTGTAGTGGTTTTGGCCAAACATGGACATGAATCAGCCATGGGTGTGCATGTGTTCCCCGTCCTGATCACCCCTCCCCTCTCCCTCCCCATCCCATCCCTCAGGACGACCCCCTCAGGGTCATCCCAGTGCAAATGCTTGGAGCGACCGGCTTCATGCATTGAACTTGCACTGGTCATCTATTTTACATATGATAATATACATGTTTCGATGATGTTCTCTCAAATCATCCCACCCTCGCCTTCTCCCACAGAATCCAATAGACTGTTCCATACATCTGTGTCTCCTTCGCTGTCCCGCATACAGGGTAATCGTCTTTCTAAATTCCATATATATGTGTTAATATACTGTATTGTATATTATACACTATAATATATTATATTGTTTTTCTTTCTGACTTACTTGTACTTTGTATAATAGGCTCCAGTTTCATCCATCTCATTAAACTGACTCAAATGCATTCTTTTCTGGGATGGGGAATACGTGTAACTCTATGGCTGATTCATATCAATGTATGACAAAACCCACTGAAAAAAAAAACAAAAAACAAATTCATTCTTTTTAACGGCTGAGTAATATTCCATGGTGTATGTGTACCACAGCTTCCTTATCCATTCGTCTGCTGATGGGCATCTAGGCTGCTTCCATGTCCTGGCTATTATAAACAGTGCTGCGATGAACACTGGGGTACATGTGTCTCTTTCAGATCTGGTTTCCTCGGTGTGTATGCCCAGGAGTGGGATTGCTGGGTCACATGGCAGTTCTATTTCCAGTTTTTTAAGAAATCTCCACACTGTTCTCCATAGTGGCTGTACTAGTTTGCATTCCCACCAACAGTGTAAGAGGGTTCCCTTTTCTCCACACCCTCTCCAGCATTTATTGCTTGTAGACTTTTGGATAGCAGCCATCCTGACTGGCGTGTAATGGTACCTCATTGTGGTTTTGATTTGCATTTCTCTGATAATGAGTGATGTTGAGCATCTTTTCATGTGTTTGTTAGCCATCTGTATGTCTTCTTTGGAGAAATGTCTACTTAGTTCTTTGGCCCACTTTTTGATTGGGTCGTTTATGTTTCTGGAATTGAGCTGCATGAGCTGCTTGTATATTTTGGAGACTAATTTTTTGTCAGTTGTTTCATTTGCTATTACTTTTTCCCATTCTGAAGGCTGCCTTTTCACCTTGCTTATAGTTTCCTTCATTGTGCAAACGTTTTTAAGTTTAATTAGGTCCCCTTTGTTCGTTTTTGTTTTTATTTCCATTACTCTGGGAGGTGGGTCATATCAACTGCTTGATTTCATCCTCTCTTCTTTGTGTGTGTGTGTGTGTTTTTAGAGTGCTTACCTCCTCCATGAACATCTTCCAATTTTATTTTCATTTCTGTGATCATTAGGGGGCTTTTTTCTTTCCTATTTTTACCCCTGAATTCCATTAGCTTAGCTCACATTTCATCCACACTTGTTACCTCATCATCTTCTCCCTGATTTCCTGGGTCTTTGTGGTTTCTCTGTGATGATGCTGAGAGGCGGTTACTTCATACTTGTTTACAGTTTTGTCTGTTGGGGTGGCATCTTTCTGGCGAGTGTCTTTCCTTCACTGGAAAGTTTTGCTGCTCTTTCACTTTTTTTTTTTTTTTAATGGAAGCTTTATCTTCATGCCCAGCCGGTTTCTTTTGATGCCAAACAAACTGGATATTCCTGGACCAGCTCTCTGCTGAACTTTTCCGTGGGGCTGGAAGAGGAGAGCAGGGAGAAGCCGGTAACCTTTCTGGCGGCACAGGCCAAGACGCCCCCCTTTGCCGCTGCCAGTGAGGCGGAGCGCCCCCTGCAGACCCTACCTATCTGTGTTCCTCTCTGCCCAGTGCTGACTCTTCTGCTTTCCTGGACCAGGTCAAGCTCAGGAAGGTCTCTGCGGCTCTTCCTCTTCACACTGTATTTCACACTTGGTGCAAACAGGGATGTAGCTTTTGAAGTTCAAGGTGAGACCCTCACTTTCATAATTGGATTTTTACTAACACTTTCTGAGATTTGCCACCAATGGGCCCTTAAATCATTCTCTGTACTTCTTCTCTATATTTTTTCCCATGTTGCCTCTGCAATCTCAGCTTCTCTGGGTAACCCTGACATGTATGATGGAATCTGTAGATCGCATACCTCTCCCAGCTCTGCTGAAAAAGAGTTTGGGAGTTATTTGTCCGCGTTTAGTAGTGAAGTCACATTGCAATAAAAATTCTCATTCGGAAGAATGGGACACACACAACCATCACGAGTTCATAGCAGTGATGGCCAAACAGAGGGAGACTCTTCTGTACTCAGTGGCAGGATTCTTGCATTAACATTTGTTTATATTCTGTGGGAGGAAATCTCTCTCATAGTTCAAATCTCCCAAATCTCATAGCTCTCTGAGGCCTTCTGTGAGGTTTTTCCTTCCCCCTACTTTTCATAGCCACACATTAGGTGGGTGTTGGAGGGTATGCCTTTTTGGAGGGAATGCATCTTTGGTGATTGTCTTCCTGTTGGAACAAGTTTCAGAAGCTCTGGGTTGTTTTAGAGACAGGTTCATTCAGAACCTGTATGATTATTTGCATTGTTGCAATCAAGAAAGTTACTTGCGATAAGGAAACTTGGAGTGAGAGAGAACTGTCATTCCTTTTTAGAAAGTCTCATAATATAATTTCTGGCATACTAGGTTTGTAGTTACAAATCTGCAAGTGTATTAAGATCAACTATTCCAAGCAGTAGAGGTATACATTATGCTAATAAGTCTGGGGCCTGGAAGCCTTTCAGACACTCCAGACCGGATTAGGTCATATTTGTCCTCAATCCCATAGCATCCAACGAAGGATGCTGTGGTAAACCATAATGGAAAAGAATATTAAAAAAATGTGTGTATATGTATGTGTGTATGTATAACTGAATCACTTGTCTATACAGCAGAAATTAACACCTTATAAGTAGCAATAGCAAAAGCAAAGCAAAGTGAAGTCACTCAGTCGTGTCCGACTTCTTGCAACCCCATGGACTGTAGCCCACCAGGCTCCTTCGTCCATGGGATTTTCCAGGCAAGAGTACTGGAGTGGGTTGCCATTTGCTTCTCCAGGGCATCTTCCCAACCCAGGGATCGAACCTGGGTCTCCCACATTGTAGGCAGACTGTCTGAACCACCAGGGGAGACTCATAAGTAACTATACTTAAATTTAAAAACTAAAATTAAATTAGAACCATAAAAAAAGAAATTCAACGATGTGCATGTGTGTGGTCACAGTCCTGAGCTCAGAGACAGACGGATTTCTGGATTAGGCCAGTAAGCGAGTGGATTCCTGCAGGGGCTTTTGCGTGAGTTTTGGAGGAATTGACTTCTTTTTCTTACTGGAGGTAAATCGGGAAAAAGGCAAGCCCAGGACCCTGCCGTTCATTTCCTTCCCTCGAGGGGTTTATCTGCCTAGAGTTCAGCTGATAGTGAAGAAGCCGAGTAACAGACGAGGACCCATGAGTGAGGTCCCGCTTGCCGCCGCTGAGCTGGGGGCGAAGCTGCCCAAAGAGAGTTAATACGTGTAAATACCCTGCGCTGGGGTCTATCATGCATTGGATTTTCTCTCACCTAATGAAAAACCCTAACAAATGCACACTTAGGGCTCAGAGATCACAGAGGGCCACTAGGCATCCTCTGATCTCAGAGCCCGGGCAGGACCCTGCTGGCCACTGCGGCTGCCGCCTCCTCCTCCTTCGGGCTCCTTGCTCTTGGTTTCAAGTCTTAGATGGAGATTCCTATTGGATAAGCCCCTAGGTTTCCAGGTGCTGCTGTCCTGGCAACCTGGGATGCTGTTGCCTCTGTAGTGGGGAGATGGATACTGTGTCACACCTGGGCAGTCCCGGGACCTTCCCCAAAGCCGAGGGAAGATGGAGCCTGAACAGGAAACCACTGCACAACAAGCAGGAGACAAACAAACAAAAACAAAAGCCGACCCAAACCCCAAGCCCCCTTCAGGATCTCGGCTCAGTGTTCGTATTAGGGATTGCGTTCTTTTCTATTCAATGGAAAAAACGCTTCCCCCCGCCGCCCTCGCCCCGACTCTCTGCCTTAATTGAAAAATAATGTGTTGTGAGTTGAACACCATTTAGTTGGCTAAATTTTGACTGCAGGGTGGAAGGTTTTAGAAAGTCACACCATTAGAAATTTCTAAAGAAAACAGGAGTACAGTATTAGTAAGAATAATAAGGTGAGGAGATGATGTTTTCTCATAGTTATTTAGTGGCAAATTCACTCATTACAAATGGTAGCAAGGCTTATAAGAACGCTAAGAGTCTGCTATTTTTCTTGTTTTTCCTGAGAGATTTTCCATTATTGAGAACTCAGGCAGTAGGGCAGTTGGAGCCGAGGAGCTTTTTCATTACTTGGGAAACATGCGCACATTAGCGTGCTTGCTTGAGTTCACATAATGTGAACGTAATTCTGTAAACATTGCCCCATGTTACTAAGGTTCTTTGGAAAAACATAATCTTTGATGGGTTCCGTTGGACCTATTATCAACCCTGTAATCACATGTTGTTGCAGGCTTAAGTGGTTTTTACTTCTGTGATAGTGTGATATCACAATGAAAATCTTTGTTCTCGAAGGGCGATCTTCATCTCTGCTTCTTTTCTTGGCAAGATCCCCCAGGGGATGCCTTGTCAGAGGGCCTGAACCTTTTAAAGGCTTGCCAAATCGCTCTCCAGAAAGACCCTCCTGAGCCACGTGAGGTTATGTGCTATTCAGACACAAAAATGTGCTCATTATGTAGAATGCGTATACAGAGATCTTAGGAATAATAGTCTTTTCCTGAAAAGCAGTGATACTGCTCAGTAACAGAGGTCCCTTTTATCTGAAGATATCAAAGCACTGTTTTTTTTTGGACAAGGTTTTCTTGTGCTCAGCTGTACAGGAAGATCTACAAATGTGCGGCAACACGTTCAGGCTCTTCTCCAAACCCGGAGTCACGCCAGAAGAAGACTAGACTGCTGTCCTTGTTGAGGTCACCCTGCACCCTGTCCCCTTTCTGAATAACTAATTCTCAGTTGTTGACTGTGCGGGTGGGTCTCCAGGAGCTATACTTCTTCCTCAGCTCGAAGAAGCTCTGTGCAGATTCTTCCCACAAAACATCATTTGTGGAAGGGCAGACAATGATTTGAGTTCTCACCAACGGCTCTAGAATCCAATTAGATTTCCTCTTTGAAGCTTTTCTTTTTTTTGTCCTTGCATTGAGCATTTGGGATCTTATTTCCTTGACCTTGGATCAAATCCATGTCCCCTGCAGGGAAAGCACAGAGTCCTAACCACTAGACCCCCAGGAAATTCCCCATTTGAGGCATTTTTGGATTAGGTCACTTGACTCGACCCACATCCTAGAAAGCCCCTCCTCAGGTCCCAGATGGTAACCAGTAACTGTGTCCCTCACCTGGAACTCAATTAAGAGTTGTCAGACTTCCCTGGTGGTACAGTGGATAAGAATCCACCTGCCAATGTGACTGCAGCCATGAAATTCAAAGACGCTTGCTCCTTGGAAGAAAAGTTATGACCAACCCAGACAGCATATTAAAAAGCAGAGACATTATTTTGCCAACAAAGGTCCGTCTAGTCAAAGCTATGGTTTGTTCCTATAGTCATGTATGGATGTGAGAGTTGGACTATAAAGAAAGCTGAGCACCAAAGAATTGATGCTTTTGAACTGTGGTGTTGGAGAAGACTCTTGAGAGTCCCTTGGACTGCAAGGAGATCCAACCAGTCCATCCTAAAGGAAGTCAGTCCTGATATTCATTGGAAGGACTGATGCTGAAGCTGAAACTCCAATACTTTGATCACCTGATGGGAAGAACTGACTAATTGGAAAAGACACTGATGCTGGGAAAGATTGAAGGCAGGAGGAGAAGGGGACGACAGAGGATGAGATGGTTGGACGGCATCACCGACTCAATGGACATGGGTTTGAGTAAACTGTGGAAGTTGGTGATGGACACGGAAGCCTGGAGTGCTGAGGTCCATGGGGTCACAGAGTCGGACACGACTGAGCAACTGAACTGAACCTAACTGAATGTAGGCGACATGGGTTCAGTCCCCGGTCCGGGAGGATACCACATACCACAGAGCAACTAAGTCCATGCATCACAAGTACTGAGCCTCGTGCTGCAACTACTGAGGCTCAAGCACCTAGAGGCTGTGCTCTGCAACAGGAGAAGCCTTGGCAACGAAAAGCCCTAGCATGGCAACTAGAGAGTAGCCCCATCTGCAGTAAGTAGAGAAAGTCCATTCGCAGCAACGAGGACCCAGCACAACAACAACAGCAGCAAAGTATTGTCCCTGCCAAGGTACCAAGGCACCTATTCCGCCTGGCCAGCACTTGGGTTGATGCTTGGCCTATGGCTTTGGAAAGAACAGTCCTTGTGGCTAGCGTTTACTGGGATGTTAAGGAAATCAAGTAGTTCCTACTAAGGAAACCAATCCTGATATTCATTGGAAGGACTGATGTTGACGCTGAAGCTCCAATACTTTGGCCACCTGATGCGAAGAGCTGACTCATTTGAAAAGACCCTGATGCTGGGAAAGATTGAAGGCGGGAGGAGAAGGGGACGACAGAGGATGAGATGGTTGGATGGCATCAGCGACTCGATGGACATGAGTTTGGGTAAACTCTGGGAGTTGGTGATGGACAGGGAGGCCTGGCGTGCTGTGGTTCATGGGGTCACAGAGTCGGACACGACTGAATGACTGAACACCAGCTGTAGGTGCCAGGAACTGTGCCCCACATATATTATCTCACTTAGTTTCACATTAACTCTCATTTGCCTCATGTTACTAAGGAGAGGACTGAGACCCAGAGACGTTAAGTAGTGTGTCTAATATCTCAAGGTTAGTAAGTCATAGAGCCCCACTTTATTCCTCAGGACCAGCTACATAAGGCACGAAGCCCAGTGTCAAAGGAAAATGCAGTCTCTTGTTAAAAAACAAAAACAGGAGTAAGACCCTCAAAAGGACAACAGCAGAGTGTTAAATCACGAGTGGGGCCCTTTGAAGTGGGGGACCCTGCGTGACTGCCACGCACCTATAAACGCACGGCCTGGCTTGAGAACGTCGGCTCTAACCCAAACCCCAGAGCTGAATAGCATGCGGTTCGGCCAGGATTGACTTTGGCAGGTGAATAGCAAATGGGAGGGTTCCGTGTGAGCTGCATAGGCCCGCGTCCTCTGTAAACATCAGCCTTGTCTTCAGGAAGGGCTCGGATTGTTTTCCAGCCCGGGGGTGCCTGGCGCTGAGCACCGCCGTGGGCTTTCTCATTCACAACAGGGTGTCCTCGCTAGGCTGGTCTCCTGCCGGACGTCACCAGAGGCCAGCTCGTGACGGCGCCTGGAGCCTTCCACTTAGGAAGTCCACTTGTGATGCTCTGGGCTCCGTCTGCCTGACCCATGGCTTCTCACCCCCCAGCCTTTGCTGCCCAGGGACCCGCACCCCGAATCCCGCCGTGGGCCCCCTGTGCCTTCCAGCCAGTCTGGCCTGGGGCACAGGCATTGTGTCTGTTGTCTCAGGGCTCTGGGAGAACAGTGGAGTTTTTGGAGAGAAAATAGGAACCAGCTATCTCTTTTCTCCTGGGGCTTAGTTTTGCTGGAGACACAAAGTTATTCCTTCCCGCAGAAAACCCAGGGCAAGGTAATAGCTGCGGATCCTTACCGAGTGCTTGCTCTGGGCTACCTGTTTCACCATAGATTTAATCTCCAAAGGGCGCTCAGGCTTCACATGTGGCCATTTAAGCTGTAAGGTAGGTGTTGTTAATAGCCCCCTCATTCAGACGAGGAAAGCAAGCCAGAAAGGTAAATTGCCCAAGAGCTGAGTTAGCAAGTGGAAGGATCAGAATAGAATTTTAATTCCCTGAGTTCTAAGGCCCCGTGACACCTTACTTCGAAGTTCTATCAAGTCTTCAGGAAGAACGGGCAGGGGAGTCTTGAGGGCCCAGTACAAACAGAGGCAAAAATCCGGGAATGTGTCCTTCCTGTTGCCTCAGAGCAAAATTCCAAAAAGTAGCTTCTGGAATTTTCTTAGAGTAACAGCGTTGAGTGTCAAACTGGAGAACAGCCTCTCCATATAGTTCATCAGAGACAGGGGACACAGACAGACAGACAGACAGACAGATACACGCACAAGATACAGCATAACTCAAAGATGGCAATTACTTTACATCCAAAGTGAAGTGATGGCCTTAAAGAGGCTTATTCAAGGCTTGAAAGTGAAAGTCGCTCTGTTGTGTCTGACTCTTTGTGACCCCATGGACTATAAGTTCATGGAACTCTCCAGACCAGAATACTGGAGTGGGTAGCTGTTCCCTTCTCAAGGAGATCTTCCCGACCCGGGAATTGAACCCAGGTCTCCCTCATTGCAGGCAGATTCATTACCATCTGAGCCACCAGGGAAGCCAAAGAATACTGGAGCGGGTAGCCTATCCCTTCTCCAGGGGATCTTCCCAACCCAGGAATCAAACTGGGGTCTCCTGCATTGCAGGCGGATTCTTAACCAACTGAGCCATCAGGGAAGCCTCTCAGTTCAGTTGAGTCACTCAGTCGTGTCCGACTCTTTGCAACCCCATGGACTGCAGCACGCCAGGCCTCCCTTTCCACCACTAACTCCTGGAGTTTACTCAAACTCATGTCCACTGAGTCGGTGATGCCATCCAACCATCTCATCCTCTGTCGTCCCCTTCTCCTCCTATCTTCAATTTTCCCAGCATCAGGGTCTTTTCCAATGAGTCAGCTCTTCGCATCAGGTGGCCAAAGTATCCCCTATTCAAGGCTCATTTGTATATTACTTTTTGAGCGCCTGAGAACTTTGCTCTAGTTTTAGCGTTTTAGCCTTCGAAACCCAGAACAAGGAGCCCACCCACTGTAATAAGATCCCCACTGCTCACACTTTGCATTGGAAGCATACGGTTGACTGGTTTCCCCCACATTTTCCTTGAACTCCTGCAGAACCAGACTAGGTGATGTTACATGAGTCTGAGGATAACCGGGTGAAGGCAGTGGTGTTGGATTGGAGCCTCCTCTTCCTGCTTTTCTCTCAGGCTCTTTAGATGATGGGAATGTCCCCTGAGCACCGTCCTGATCCAAGCGGTGGAGCGGATCCTCTCTAAAAGCTGGTAGGAGGGGTGCAGGACTTGTGAAGGCTAATAAGATGCCAGTTCTGCGGGTTCAAAGCCTCAGTGTGTCTCCCTGTGCCTGTAATGTCCTTCTTTCTGAGATATTCAAACTAAAAGATAATCGGCTTCCTTGACAGTAATCAGGTAATTGGGAGACAGTCAGCCAGAGCCATAAATGTTTCCATAAATTACCAGGATATTTCCAGGTGTCGCCATAACCCTGCAGGAATTGGAGCTGTATAGGCACCTTTATAGGACTTCCCCGGTGGCTCAGACTGTAAAGTGTCTGCCTGCAGTGCGGGAGACCTGGGTTCAATCCCTGGGTCGGGAAGATTCCCTGGAGAAGGAAATGGCAGCCCACTCCAGTACTCTTGTCTGGAAAATCCCACGGATGGAGGAGCCTGCTGCAGGCTGCTGTGCATGGGGCTGCAAAGAGCTGGACACGACTGAGCGACTTCACTTCACTGGGCGCCTTTATTCCTTTTTCACAGGGCTGTGCTAACGTAAATCAGATTATTCCAGAGGGAAATGCTGACAGAATGATTTTGTCCAAGTTCCTGAAAACACCCGAAAAAAGTTCTGAGAGCCTTTTTTTTTTTTGCACAATTAAATAAAAATCATGGTGAGTCAAAGAAAAGCAAGATTAGAAGGCTTGCCTGAACAGTCATTTAAAAAATAGAAGCTATATAATTTAGATAATTTGTGATAAGAGGTTTGAATGATTCTCACTGGAAAACTGAGAAGGAAAATAACCAGGTGACTCGGCACCCAAAGGGGGGAAGCAAGAGTGAGTCCTCCAGGCCCACAGGAGGCTGAGTGGCGGACCGGCCGTCAGCATCATCCTTCCTCTGTCCATTCCCAGCATGCTAATTACCATGAGCCCAAGAGCTCACTTGCTGCGTGGGTTTAGAGACAGGCCCCCCTTCAGCTGCTCTATGTGAGAGAATGTTACGTTAGGTGACTAGCTAGACGCTAGTTAGTGTATGCAACACTCACTGGCGTGACTATCGAGTAATTTAGTCTCATCTCTGTATAATGTGTGTTAATGCTGTAAGCCTTTTTTTTCCAGCACCACTGTCTTCAGTCCTGTGAGAGAGAGTAAGCCCAACATTCACTAGTTACTTACCTAACTGCAGAACTCTCGAGAATGCGGATGAGGGTGTTTTTGAAGCATTGTTTGAAACAACAAGCTAATAGATCTGCTATTAGAGGATTTACACATCCATTCCACCACCAAACCTTAATTTCACACCTGAATTCAAGAATCCTTGGATTCCTGGTGCAAGAAGTGGGTGGGTCAGGGCGGGCAGGACTCAGATGGCATGGAATTCCCAGGAAAGAGAAAAAGAGACCCAGGCCAAGCTCAGCATCCCGGTCCATGTGAGAAGGAGCACGCGGCCCCTCCTCCTCCACTCCTGACTGTCTCCAGGCTTCTCCAGGCAGGCCTGTATGATCCAGGGGTCCTTTCTGAGTTCATCCTAGACCACCCATCCTCCTTCATGTGGAACACCCATCACCCTAAGAAGGCAAATGCTGGAGACAGCCACAGTCTGGCCCGTGGAGGGGATGGCCCTGGGACGAGGCTGGATAGGAGAAGCTCTTTTCAAATCTAAAAAAGTAATGCTAAACCCTCCTCAGGTGCTCAGTGTCCCTAAACCAGACACGCTGAAGATGTCTGATGTTTCTGAATTGGGTGGTACCATTTCCCAGCAGAATTGCAGGTCTAGATGACCACAGATCTCCTAAAATGTCATCTAATGAAATGCATGTCATCTTATCAGATCCTGGAAACCTGGACCCTCTTGAAACTGTATATGGAGAGAAAGAAGAGATGCAATGCAACGATGTTCTAAATTTTGTAGGGCTTTTAGAATGGAGCTCTCCTAAAACTCATGAAGTTCAGGGTGGGGATGAAGAAGCCCTTTAGGAAGTCAGGTTCTTTGGTTCAGTTCTCTAATTTCTCTGCCGCTTCACCACTCTCCCTCTCTCTTTTTAATATTTCTCACCAGGGTATGGGAATATTGCTCCAAGCACTGAAGGAGGCAAAATCTTTTGTATTTTATATGCCATCTTTGGAATTCCACTCTTTGGTTTCTTATTGGCTGGAATTGGAGACCAACTTGGAACCATCTTTGGGAAAAGCATTGCAAGAGTGGAGAAGGTCTTTCGAGTGAGTACTGCGTCTGTTTAAGCCCTAACCTCTGTGATCCAATTGGCTTTAGCCTGGAAGGATCCAGAAGAAATTACCAGGGTTTTATGGTGTCATTCTCACTTTGAATGGGATAATTCAATGTTGTGGTCATATTTTTTTATTTTGACCCTTGGTAGTCACAGGTACGGTTCCTAATTCTTGTCTCTTGTCAGTCTCCCTGGAATCAGAACACAAGAGGGTTAAGTGTGGATTTTCCAACACATATTTTGGAGACATGTGGCATACACAACTTCTTATTAAAGAAGGAAGATGTGTTTTTTAGTGTATTGGCAGTAAGGTGGTGTTCAGTCGTTTAGTTGTGTCCGACTCTTTGTAACCCCACGGGCTGTAGCCCGCCAGGCTCCTCTGTCCCTGGGATTCTCCAGGCAAGAGTATTGGAGTGGGTCGCCATTTCCTCCTCCAGGGGATCTTCCTGACCCAGGGATCAAACCCGTGTCTCCTGCGCCTCCTGCATTGGCAGACAGATTCTTTACTGCTGTGCCCCCGGGAAGCCTGGCAACGAAGTAGAGAATTATAAGCCCGTCCATTTTGTTATTGGAGCTCCTTCTCTCTGGTTTATTTCCAAGCCCAGCATCTCTAGGCTGATCCTGGCTTCTAAGACCTCTTCCAGATGCCTGCAATTTCCGGACATTGCTTTGTGCTTTGTATCTGTCTCCTCACGGCCCCTTCCTCTCTCTTCTCCCACAGCTGAGTGCTCCCTCAGCAATAGTCCGCTCACATACTAACTCATACTAAGGTGTTAATGATTGCTTTTGCCTTCGTGAGCTTTTCTTTTTGAGAATACTCACCTTGAAACAAGGGACAAAAATCTCAGTGTGAGGGGTTTGTTTACTAGAGGTGGCGTTCCTGGTATCAGTGACAGGCATGTGGAGTGATTGGACTGGGCTTTCCAATGCCCTTTAGCTCACACCCAATCATAAAATTTAACAGAACACTTGTTTTGTTTAGCAGTAAGATCATTTTTGCTCTCTTTCTCATCTCTTTACCTAATTCTCAAGTCTTTCAAACTTCCTTCAGGGAATTATTTCTTATGATGGCTTCGTATTTAAGAATGACAATTTGAGCTCTTTTTCAGAATCTGGAAATGATGGGCAGAAATAGGCCAGTGGTCAGTTCTAAGGCTGTGCTTGTTTTCCCCTGTGAGACAAGAAATCATGACATAAACTTCTCTTTAGAGGAATTAAGGGAGTGCGCCCCTCAAGCAGTTTCATAAATTCTCATTGAGTTGAGTGGAGGAAGGAGGCGCTAGAGTTGGCTTGGGGATGCCTTCTGTAAGCTCAGGGACTTCGGGCGAGCTGACTCAGTTTGCATGTGTGCTTGCTAACTCGCTTAAGTCGTGTCTGACTCTGCCACCCCATCGACTGCAGCCTGCCAGACTCCTCTGTCCATGGGGATTCTCCAGGCAAGAATACTCGAGTGGATTGCCATGCCCTCCTCCAGGGGATCTTCCAGACCCAGGGATCAAACCCGTGTCTCTTGCAGTGCAGGCAAATTCTTTACCACTGAGCCACCGCGGAAGCCCCTGCCTCAGCTAACTCATCGGCAAAATAAGGTGAAATTCGAATTCACTTCGTAAGGTCTTGGTGATGGTGAAATGAAATAACGTATGGAAAAGAGCTTGGCACAGGGCCGGACACAGAGTTCGGTGCTGCTGAATGTCTGTCTCCTGAAGGGGGCACTTGTTGGCAAGCAGGCCACCCATTAGAATTTCATGAGTGGCTCGGTGACATGGGGGGTCTTATTGGAACCTTCCACAACCTTTGCTCCGAATTGCTGGCTGGCCAGCCAGCCTCATTAGAGTGTGCAGCTGGGCTCTGTGGTCACCATGGAAACCATCAGATGCTTAGGTCCCCCTACACCAGACATGGCAAACTTGTCTCCAAGGGCTGTTTTTTCTAACTTCTCAGAGGGAGCCTGTTAGCCATGGCCTGATGGCTTCTGAGTTAGAGAAAAATGAATCTGGTGGTTTGAGCACTCAGAAGAACAGAATTCAAGTGGAGAAATGTCTGATCTGGCGTTTTTATTTTTATATCGCTTCTCTAGATCTGAGTTTATTTGTGGAAAGGAAGGATCAGACTACAAGCTTTCGAAATTCCCCCTTAGCAAAAATAAAATTTGGAAACTGTATTCTAAATGAGGGAAGAGGTTGCAATCATTTTGACGGCATCTGCTCCTGAACTTGGGGACTTTGTTGCCTTAATGAATTTCTTACTGCAAGTAGAGAGGACGGTTCTCCTTGCCCTTAGAGCTGCGTCTCAAATGGATCATTACCAGGGCTCTGGGACAGAGCCTTCAGAATTGCACGTTTCATTTTATGCTGATGGCCCGCTCCCTTCCTTGCGGTGCCATCAAAGATCGGGAGTCGTTCAGGAAGGAGCCGGCAGTGCATCACTGATTTCCAGCGCACGATGCACGCCTTTGCAGAACGTTGGAAGTGGCTGTGGAGGGGTGTCTGAGTTCCAGGACTATGGGCACACTTCCCCAACCTACAAACAAGCGGCTCTGCTGCAGTTTGCTTGCTGTGTGCAGTTTTGGTAGAAAGTCTCAAGGCTCTTGGCTGTTCATTTGAACTACATCTAAAAGGCCACTTACTCTTGAAAAGTGCAAGTGCTGGTTGCTCAGCCCTGTCTGAGTCCTTGCAGCCCCGTGGACTGCCGTCCGCCAGGCTCCTCGGTCCGTGGAGTTTCCCAGGCAGGACCACTGGAGCGGGTAGCCATTTGTTTCTCCAGGGGATCTTCCCAGCCCGGGGATGGAACCTGGGTCTCCTGAACTGCAGGCTGATTCTTTGCCGTCTGAGCCACCAGGGAAGCCCTATTCTGAGAACTGAAAATTGCATAAACCAACTAAGCTTGGGGTTGTGAATGTTTGGTTCCCCCGAGGATGATTTATTTACTTTTCACTTGCTCCGTGATTTAGTCTTTTCCTTCACCTGGTATGCGTTCTCTCAGCTCTTGGGAACAGAGGATTTTTAGTGGAGTAAAGGTAAAATATACGCTCTAGGCGCCTGGATTCTGAGGTGACACGGTTTGAATTCTTTTATCCCATCCCAGGTCTGAGCCTCATTTTAAAGAACTGTTGAGGGTTATTGTATTAATATCATGTAGAAATGCCGAAAGCGTTCTTAAATATCTGACTGTTGGGGGTTTTACGGGGTGAATAAATGAAAACTCTTTTTTTCCCCTCTGGAGTGATGAACTAATTGAGAAATAGATACAGAAGTCAGATGCAGATTAAAAGGCCAGCTTTCTTGCTAATAAGCTCATCAGAGAATGTAGTTTTAGCTTTGGTGCCAGAAGGACTTACTAACCACTCTCACCCTGATTTGGAAGGATTTCCATGCTCTAGTAGCTTTGTATTGCTGCGTAGCGAATTAGCACCAATGTAGACACTTCAGGCAGCCCTGGTTTATTACATCATTGTTGCGTAGGTAAGGCATCAGGCGGGCTTGGCCAAGGTTCTCGGTCAGGACATCAGAGGCTAAAAAGTCAGAGCGTCGACCAGGCTGGGTTCGCGGTCTGGGGAAGAATCTGCTTCCACACTCACCCAGATCTTGGCAAAGAATAGGTTCCCTGTGGTTGTAGCACTGAGAGTCCAGTTTCCATGCTGGTCACAGGGTGGGGGCCAGTCTCACCTTCGAGGTGGCATACACTCCTTGGCACAGGGCCCCTCCTCTTTGAGGACAGCGTGGAACCCCTCTTCTATCTCAGTGACTTCCCCTCTGCACTCTCCTGTCAGCTGGAGAAGGCAGTGTGGACTAAGAGCTCATGGGATTAGAGGTGTGTGTGTGTTAGGTGCTCGGTTATGTCCTCCTCTCTGTGGCCCCGTGGACTGCAGCCCGCCAGGCGTCTCTGTCCATGGGATTCTTCAGGCAGGAGTACTGGAGGGGGCCATTCCCTTCTCCAGCGGCTCCTCCCAACCCAGGGATCGAACGCCGGGTCTCCTGCGCTGCAGGCAGATGCCTTGCCGTCTGAGCCACCGGAGAAGCCCAGGGTTAGATGAGAGATGGGACCTCTCCCCTCATCCCTTAAGGCCAACTGAGCGTCGTGGGAGTGCTCGCCCACCCTGGTCCGGGTTCTGGGGCTCAGGGTGCTGCGGCTGCGGCCGGTTTAGAGACCCCGCCCCACGCCGTCTTGGGCTTCGGTCCACAGGCCTCCCTGGTGAGGGCAGGGTCTGCTCTACTTGCCACACCAGAGAGAGCAAAGCTGAGTGCAGTTCCCTCGAGGGAAGGTTTCAGACAAAAGAAACCTTTGAAGACGGTTTCAAATAAGAGAAAAAAGGGGCTGAGCTGAGGGAACTCAGTCCTTTCTGCCGAGCCTGCCGGGCGAGGGGACTCGGTCCCTCCTGCCGAGTCCGCTGGGCCAGGAAAATGGCCCTTGCCCCTGTGCTGATTTACAGAGGGTTAAACATTCGACACAGCTCACCCGGCGGGAAGCCTGGAGCGAGGTTGGTTCAGGCTTCAGGCATCCCCTTCCCAGTAACACGCGAAGGATTCTGGTGCGAGTTCGAGAGCGTGGATTTCCCCCCACGTGGAATTCTCTGACACCAGTCCGGCGTCTTACAATTCAGCCCAAGTCTGGCCCTGTCTACCTGGAGTTAGCATCAGGTCCCACAGGCCTGCTCTCCGCCTTAGGGGCCAATGGCGAGTCAGCTTGTTCGTATGCTTCTGATGAGTGGAGGTTCATGCATCAGACGTTCCCCCCACCCCTTCCTTCTCCTTGGGTTCAGTCCGTTTGTTAAAGTGGCTCAGAGAACTCAGGAGACCAGCGTACTCACTAGACTTCTGCTTCATCACCAGGGGTATTTAAGGGTGTGGATCAAAAGTGAGACAGAGTGGTACCCAGTGCAAGGTCCAGACCCAGTAGCGCCTCCCCAGGGGGTCTGGGGCCTGGCCTGCTGGCATGTGGAGTGTCTGGTTTACCAACCCGGGATTTTTATGGCGGTTTCATCTCCCATGGGTGTGACTGATTCAGTCGTTGCCCATTGGCGATTGATTCAATTTCCAGTCCCTCTCCCAGCCCCTCTGGAAATTAGCGGTTGGGGGTGCAGTGGGGGTGTGGCTGAAAGTTCAGCCCTCTCTTCCTGGTTGGTTCCTGGTCTCCCTGGTAACCAACTCCCATCCTTAGAGGACCCCAAAACCCCTTCATTAACATAATAAAAGAAGCTTTACAGCTCTCAGGAAATTCCAGGGGTGTTAGGAGCCTTGTGCCTGGAAAGTGAAAGTGAAGTCGATCAGCTCAGTCGTGTCCAACTGGAGTGGGTTGCCATTTCCTTCTCCAGGGGATCTTCCTGACCCAGGGATCGAACCCATGTCTCCTGCATTGCAAGCAGATTCTTTACCACTGAGCCACCTGGGAAGCTCTTTGACTCTGTCAGAGGAGGTTAGTTTACGTACGATGGCCACAAACATCACCAGCTTACTCTTACCCCCACCGAGGCTTCTGCTGCCTGGGCATTTCTCCAGACGTGAGGGGTTTTTTTTTAGGGAAACAGACATGACATTGCTCACCACAGCTTTGGCCTCCAGTCACAACCCACTGGCTTGAACAAGCCACCCTGCGCACCCATGTGGAAGAGGGCCTGGAATGCACTGTTTGATCTTCAGGAAGGCGAGGGGGTGGGTAAATTGATGAGTCATGTCATGTGCAGATTCCCTGTAGGGCCCTGTAGGGTAACAGCATCCCTGGGATTTAGACGCAGATGACCTAGGCTCTCTCTTTGGGGACCACATCTCTAGTGATGCTCATATTGCATCCAACAAAGGTGGAGCCCATGATTTGTTAAGTGCCTTGCCTAAAACCACACAGAGTTGAGTGAGTGAGCCTGGACTTGGGATGATTTGTAAATATTTATATAACATAAGGAAAGCCTGGCGGCTCAGCGGTAAAGAAGCCACCTGCCAATGCCAAAGGAGACATGGGTTCCATCTCTGGGCTGGAAATATCCCCTGGAGAAGGAAATGGCAACTCACTCCAGTATTCTTGCCTGGAGAATCCCAGGGACAGAGGAGCCTGATGGGCTACAGTCCATGGAGTTGCAAAAGAGTCAGCCATGACTTATCGACTAAACAACATACAGAGTGGAAGTATTTCTTCCTACGTTTCCAGCCAGAAATCTGACCAGTTAGCAAGGAAGGATAATTACTTGGGATTGAGCAGGGCTGACCTTGGTTCCAAAGCAGCTTTTGGAAGTGGGCGGCCTCTCCCTTCCCCGCTGTGGGCTGGCTCTTGCTGGGCTGGGCTGACTGTCACGTGATAGGATGCGATAGGAAACTTGGTCACATTTTGGACTGGGTCTCATTTTCTTGCTCTGAGTTGGACTTTGCCTCTGGTAAAGAGCAGCTGCCTCTTTTCATCTGGCTGATCCACACGCTTTCCGATAGCACCTCTAAAACAAGGGACACTTTGCTTCTTCTTTGGCCTTTCCCTCCCAAGGAAGCAGCAGAAATGTTTATTTGTCTTTGGAACCAAAGGAGCTTGGGTGTAGCTGACAAATAACATGTTATCCTAGGCTTATCAATGCGGTGATAACTTGAGGACTTTAGAACCCACCAAATGCTTAAGACAGGGTGATGACAGTCTCAGTCTGGTAATGACGTTCAATTTGTGGGCGAATTAGTCACTTTGGGTTGGAGAAAGGGACTGGTGATGAAAGCCAAGGGCTCCAGAGACCTCTGCCTCGTGCCTGGCATGAATCAAGGAAGGGTTTTGAAAGACACCTTTGGCTTCTCTTTCTCACAGGGTGTCTTTGAGCTAGTCCCCACAGCAGTGGGGTTAGCAAAATAATTATTATTTCAAGAAGATAAAAGCTCTTGTTTTGGGAACTGCATGTTATTCTCAGCTCTGTGGCTTCAACTATGATTTCCAGCTCTTAGCATCTCTGATGAAGGTCACTGGGATACTAGTCATGCGCACCAGCATCTTGCCTAAATAGTCAGGGGAGCGGGGGAGGGCCAGATGGTGGGCTGAGAGTGCCTGACGGTGTGTGGGGGTGTGTGTGAACGTGTGTCTGTCTGCCTCTGTGGCACGCCTGTACTACTGCATACCGTGTACCTAGTGCAGTCTGAGAAATAACCCAGTGGGACTAATGTCACACGGGCGCTTAGTCGCCCAGTCGTGTCTGACTCTTTGTGACCCTGTGGACTGCAGCCCGCCAGGCTCCTCTGCCCATGGGCTTCTCCAGGCAAGAATACTGGAGTGGGTTGCCAAGCCCTCCTCCAGGGGATCTTCCCAACGTAGGGATTGAAGCTAGGTCTCCCACATTGCAGGCAGAGTCTTTACCATCTGAGCCACCTGTTACATGGATTTTGATCAGAGAGAAGACCCTGGTTTTAATGTGAACAGTTTGCTTTCCTACTTTTCCTAAGGGGCTGGAAGGGGATGGGAGGTAAATGTTTTTTGAGATTTATTTATTTGCTTATGGCTGCCCTAGGTCTTCACTGCTGCATGGGCTTTATCTCTAGCTGTGGCGAGCAGGGCTGCTCTCAGCTGCGGTGCCCGGGCTTCTCATTGCGGTGGCTTCTCCCGCTGCAGAGCAGGGGCTCCAGAGCATGTGGGCTCAGTAGCTGTGGCTCACGGGCTTAGTTGCTCTGAGGCATGTAGGATCTTTCCGGACTTCGGATCGAACCAGTGTCTCCTGCATTAACGGGTAGATTCTACCACTGAGCAACTGGGGAAATGCTGGTAATGGTTTTTAAATGCGCAGAAGGCATATATTTTTAAAGCTTTCTTAATTAGGTTCAGAACAGCTGAATTCATTTAAGAGTATTGTCCCTGATGTTCACTTGGGATGAACTATGTAAGTGACATCCACCAAACAGACTACACAGCATCTCTTAATGACGCCGTGATGAAGTTTGTCCACGATGGAAGAAAGTGAAAGTCGCTCAGTCGGGGCCGACTCTTTCCAACCCCATGGTCTGTAGAGTCTGTGGAATTCTTCAGGCCAGAATACTGGAGTGGGTAGTCGTTCGCTTCTCCAGGGGAGCTTCCCAACCCAGGGATTGAACCCAGGTCTCCCGCATTGCATTCCTTACTGGCTGAGCCACCAGGAACGCCCTTGTCCATGATGGTCCTTCTTCTCTCCCTTCCTCTGATGCAGTCTTCCTCAGCCTCAGCTCTGTGGACATTTTGGGCTGGAAATTGTCCTGACACCTGCCCTGTGCATGGTGGGTTGTTCAGCAGCTCCCCTGGCCTCACTAGATGCCAGCATCATCCGTGTTTCTGATATGAGAGCCAAAAATGTCTCCAGACAGTATTAAATGTCTCCTCGAGAGCAAAACTGTCCCAGCTAAGAACCTTGAGTCTGCTGGGGTTTAAGGGCTCAATTGTGCCACAGGTCCCAAGGGGCATGTCCTGGCCCCCTGGCTGAATCTTCCACACGAGCTCTGGGGTCTCCAGTCATGGTCCTGTCTGGTTCTTCACGGCGAGTGCTGTTACCATTCAGAATTCTCTTCTCTCAGATGGGTCCTTAAAGAGGGCTTTAGAAACTCTATACTCTGGACATGAGATTGTTGTCTGTGTGCTGAGTCATGTCTGACTCTTTGAGACCCCAAGTGCTATAGCCTGCCGGGCTCCTCTGTCCATGGGATTCTCCAGGCAAGAATACTGGAGTGGGTTGCCATGCCCTCCTCCAGGGGGTCTTCTCCACCCAGGGATTGAACCCAGGTCTCCTGCTTGGCAGGTAGGCTCTTTAGCACTGGCACCATCTGGGAAGCCCAGAAATAAGATCATTCTAGCTAATAAGGGAACATGCCTGAAGGCCTGATTCTGATGATAAACCCAAAGATAGTTGGTTCCACTATTCTTCAGCAGGCAAACCATCTCAGTACTATCTCTAGCTAGCCCACTGGGGATTAATCTAATGTATGATTTTTTCCTCTTTCTTGTCAATCTTTTATAACCTGCCAATGTCCCTTGGGTGTCTCCTATTGCCATCTGAGATGAATATTTTAATGGCCTTTAAAATGCATCTTCACAGTTTCCTAAAACAACAAGACTATCAAATTGCCTAAAGTATAACTACTTAAAATACTGCCTGGATAATGTTTGCCTTTTAAACATTTTAAAGGTAGCTTTAACCGAGTCTGTTTGTCTTTCTGGCAAACTTTGATCACTGGAAGCTTCTGGGAATCTGACTGCTGCTTTGGGATGGGCATTCACTTACAGACTTCTGTATGCAGGGATCTTTGTAGGGAGACTTGTCATTTGTCCAGTGGGATTAGGTTGAGGCAAGCTGAGTATTGTGGGACTCAGTATGGAAGTCTGGAGATAAGATGCACGTGTGTTTTGGGGATTTACTGTATGCTGGACCCTGGGTTGTGGGCTTTACCTAGAGTATGCTCTCAAGATTTCAAAGTAAGCGCTATGGTTTCTCCAGTGGTCATGTATGGATGTGAGAGTTGGACTATAAAGAAAGCTGAGCGCCGAAGAAGTGATGCTTTTGAAACGTGGTGTTGGAGAAGACTCTTGAGAGTCCCTTGGACTGCAAGGAGATCCAACCAGTCCATCCTAAAGGAGATCAGTCCTGAATATTCATTGGAAGAACTGATGCTGAAGCTGCAATACTTTGGCCACCTGATGCGAAGAACTTACTCACTGGAAAAGACCCTGATGTGGTAAAGATTGAAGGCAGGAGGAGAAGGGGATGACAGAAGATGAGATGGCTGGATGGCACCACTGACTTGATGGACATGAGTTTGAGCAAGCTCCAGGAGTTGGTGATGGACAGGGAGGTCTGGCGTGCTGCAGTTCCTGGGGTCGCCAAGAGTCGGACATGACTGAGCGACTGAACTGAACTGAAGCTCTCAAGGGACCATTCTTACCTTCCTAATTATGAGATTGGAAAGCTTGAACTGGTTCTGTGAGCGCTGCGAGATCACTCAGTCCATAAGTGGCAGCAGAGATTCCAAACAAAATCCCCCGTCCCAACGAGCACGTGTAGACTGTTTTCCCACCACCCCTCCTTCCCTCTTTCTCTTGTAAGGTAGGGGTAGTGTCTGGTGGTTCAGACGAGTCTTCCATGAAAGCTTTAGTAAGACCTGGGGACACACAAAGATGGCTAGTTGAGAAAAAAAGCTGATATTGGCCCTGTCTTTATCTGCAATCAAAAAGGGTTTTGGTTTTCCAACTTTATCTCATCTGTGGACACTTTGAATTGGACTGTAGCCTCAGATTTTTCTCTCTGCACTGGCTCTAGCTCCTGAATCTGGCTGTTTATTGCCAGACACCTCTTGCTTGGCGTTCTCTTCTCCTGCAGATTAATCTAGGGCCGAAGCCCCCTTGCTCGTGTCTGCTGTGTGACTGATGTGAAGGTGAGCTTGGAGGAGAGGGCCTTGAACCGTCCTGGTGGCTGACTGACCTGGGCCCACCTCCGCGAGTGGAGTTGCCAGGCAGACTGCGTTCTCCATGCTTCCATTCATTTCTGTACTGTGTGGAACCCACTCGATGTTGGCAGGAAGAGGAACATGCAGCTCTAAGCCCAGCGTCTTGGCAGATGGTCTTGTCTTCCTAAGGCAACTCTCCTTTTTCTGGATTCATCAGATTGCCTCAGTGGTTTTGACAACCTGGAGCTTGAGGGCATTAATGTCAAGATTTCAGTTCCCACTGGGGATTTGACTCAGTCTTAAACTCATGGAAGGGCTTCCCCGATGGCTCAGTGGTAAAGAATCCGCCCGCCAATGCAGGACCCGCAGGAGACATGGATTCGATCCCTGGTTTGGGAACACTCCCTGGAGAGGGAAATGGCAAGCCACTCCAATATTCTTGCCTGGAGAATCCCATGGACAGAGGAGCCTGGTGGGCTACAGTCTATGGGGTCGCTAAAGAATCAGACACGACTTAGTGAGTAAACAACAAGGACAAACTCCAGGAAAGTGGTGGAAAAAGCTCTTCCTAAACCACCCTCCAACCGAGGAAATTCTCTGGAACATTTATATGGGTATTCCTTACCTGCTGGGTCTCACCCATGAAAGAGATGGTCGCTTCCTAGAATCCCAGGGATTTTCAGAAGGAAACATTTTATTATTTGCTTATTTTCTTGGCCAAGTCACGCAGCATGCAGGATCCTAGTTCCCCAGCCAGGGATCAAACCTGGGCCCCCTGAATTGGACGCATGGAGTCTTAACCTCTGGGCCACCAGGAAAGTCCCAAGAAAACATTTTCTGTCTTTGCAGTTTGAAACTACTGACAGTCCAGTAGTGCCTTAGTGTGTATGGTAACTGGTTTTTAAAACTTCCAGGCACTTCTGCGTTATGAATTTAATCCAAGAGTTTTATTAGTACTCATATTTTCATTAGTATCATAAAACCAGCCTAATAGGTGGATGCCTTCCCATGTTGACCCTTCATCACCAATTCTCACAGGATGGTTTGGGTCTTTGGAGGACACTCATACAATAGAATAATAATCCTTTACCCTTTTATAGAATTCTCCTCTTTTTTGATATTACATTTATCAGTATTAAAAAAACACCGTTTTTCTTTTATGCTTAGCCTCATGCTAGTTCTGTGAACCAAGCAAGTAATAAAACATTCGAGAATAGCTTCTGACAAGTTGTTGTTCAGTCACCAAGCCGTGTCTGACTCTGCGACCCCGTGGGCTGCAGCACTCAGGCTTCCCTGTCCCTCACCACCTCCTGGAGTCTGCCCAAGTTCATGTCCATCGAATCGATGATGCCATCCAACCATCTCATCCTCTGTTGCCCTCTTCTCCTTCTGCCTTCGATCTTTCACAGCATCAGGGTCTCTGACAAACTAGGCTCCTAAAAACTGAGGGATGCCATGGTTGGCCTGAGTCTGCCCAGTGCAGAGTAGGGTGTGTGGCCTGTGACGGGTATGTCAGTGGTCACTGATAAGTTCCAAGCCGCTTTTGAACTTCTTGTTTTAGGAAAGGGAGAGTGTTTAGGATGCATCATTACTGAGAGGTGTGCCAGCGCTCTGAACCTTGACCCCAAAGGGGCTGATCCCTTGGGGGTGACAGCATGCTAGCTATGGTATGGTCCCCCTGCTGAGCAGGCTCTGGTGGCTTTGAGGAAGAAAGGGAATTGCCCGAATTGATGGAGCCCAGGAAACGTACATTCTTGTTAGAGGAAGTACATTTTGTATTTTGGGGGAGAAAACACTTTGAATTTTTATTGGCATTTGCTGAGAAGAGCTGTGTTTATGCGTCGTAGCATTTTGCCTTAATGATTTTGCACTGTATCTTGAAAGTTTACTGCTGAGTTTAGTCTCCTGTTAAGACAGAGCCGTGGTTCTCACGCTGTGGGTGGTGGTTCTCTGAATCTCTCCTCGCATCCAGCGTTGTTGGTAGAGAGAACAATGCTGGGCTCAGTCGCTCAGTCGTGTCCGCCTCTTTGCGACCCCGTGGACTGCAGCCCACCAGGCTCCTCTGTCCATGGAGATTCTCCAGGCCAGAGTGCTGGAGTGGGCAGCCTCTCTTCTCCAGGGGATCTTCCCGACCCAGGAATTGAACTGGGGTCTCCTGCATTGTAAGCAGGTTCTTTACCAACTGAGCTACCTGGGAAGCCCAGATAGAATATGTGTCCTTTATACACATACTGCCTTTTCCCAAATGTATGCAGAGGGGTGAAAAAGAAAGTGAAAGTGTTAGTCGCTCATCGTGTCTGAGTCTTTGTGTCCCCATGGACTGTAGCCTACTAGGCTCCTCGGTCCCTGGAGACTCTCCAGGCAAGAATGCTAGAGTGGGTTGCCATGCCCTTCTCCAGGGGATCTTCTCAATCCAGGGATCAAACCCAGGTGGATTCTTTACCAGCTGAACCACCAGGGAAGCCCAACAATACTGGAGTGGGTAGCCTATCCCTTCTCCAGGGTATCTTCCCACCCCAAGGATTGAGCCTTGGTCTCCTGCTTTGCAGGCAGATTCTTTACCGTCACCAGGAAATCGGGTAATCATCAGTAATTGACTTAAGTTCGTTTATAAATATGATTCCTGGATTCATAGTTCCTTTTTTTTCTTTATATGTTTTCATAATCAGTGGCACCTAATGTCCTATTAATGTGTGGGAATTGAGGATTTTTTTTTTAATGTTTACAAGGGATTCCCATCATCAGAAAAGCTGACTACAAAAGTAGAGAGTAACCCTGTCTTTTCAGATCAGCATATTTCTATGGAATTAACAGTTCTGTCCTGGCCGTAGTCACTGTTTCAAAGAAGGTCTCTTTTCATTTAAGGTGACCCCAAGAGTATGTTGGATTCTTTAGAGCCTGCTTCAACTTTTTCTTTATGTCTGTTTTGTTCTATTGTGGTAAAATATATATAATATAAAATTTGCCATGTTAACCATTTTTTAAAATTAATTAAAAAAAATTTTATCAGCCACACCACATGACATTAGGGGGATCTTAGTTCCCCAACCAGGGTTTGAACCCACGCCCCATGCTGGGGAAGCTCAGAGTCTTAACTGCTGGGCCAGAGGGGAAGTCCCCCATTTTAACCATTTTTAACGGCCAGTTTGTTGGCATTAAGTGCAGTCACCCTGTTGTACAGTCATCGTCACCATCCGTCTCTCCTGTAACTGAAACTCTGCCCGTTGAAGAGTAGCTCCTCCTCCTCCCCACCCCCGGCAGCCTCTACTGCACTTTCTTTCTCTATGAATTTGGCTGCTCTAGAAACCCACGAGGGAATCGCCCGGTACTTTCCTGACTGGTTTATTTCACTTAACGTCATGTGGTTCACGTGCGTCAGCCTCACCTTCCTTTTTGAGGCTGAATGTGTCCCCCTGTAGATATGGACCACGTTCTGCTTATCCAGTCATCCGTCTGTTGATGGACTCTTGGGTTGCTTGACCTTTCAACAGTTGGGAATAATGCCCCTTTGCCTGTGGATGTGCAAGTATCCGTTCAATGCCCTGTTTTTAATTCCTTTGGGTGTACACCAGGGATGGGCTGGCCGGACCGCATGGGAATTCTGTGTTTTATTTTGCGAGGAGCTGCACTCCGTTCCCTTCCCGCCAGCGATGCAGAAGGCTTCCAGCTGCTACGCATCTTCACCAGCCCTCGCTCTTTCCTTTTTCGTTAACTTCTATAGGCCACAGACACAACCGTGCTGACGTGCTGGCCGTCCCCTTCAGTCTGGGCCGCTCCGGGCCGTCCTTGTCTGACGGGGGACAGAGTGGACAGCCTGGGCCCCGCCCGCCTCCCTCCCACCTGCCCCCCGCCCTCCGGCCGAGTCTCCATCCCCGGGCGTGTTCCCACCCTGCACCCCGGCCCTGGCCCGCCCGCCTGGGCCCCTGCGGGCTGCAGACGCCTGGTTTCTGCCTGGCCCTGCCGCTCTGAAAGCCTCGCCTTCACCTCACAGGGATTCAGCCTCCAGCTGCCCACTGTGCCCGCTCCTTCATACCCCTCCCCAGGTCAGCTGCCTAATCAGTAGTGAAATAAGGCCTCCTGCGTTCTCCGCACGGCAGTAAAGACAGTCCCTTCTCCCAAGGAGGAAACAGACGTGATGAAGACCAGTGTCCATCATGAGGCCAGGGCCGGGCAAACGGCCTTGGAAGTCATTCAGCCTCAGGGCATGAGCCTTGAGCTGTCATTTACCAGCCGTGTGACCCCGGGCGGTGCCTCAGGTTCCTTGTCTGAAAAATGGAGATTAAAAACAGGAGCCACTGCTTTGGGCACTTAGCTGACGCATGAGAGCGATGCCTGGCATCTGGGCAGCACCGAGTACATGTTACTAACTATTTAGCTTCGGGAGCTCAGGGTGGGGCCTGGTGAATTCCAGCTTGCGTGTCTGACATCACGCGCCTTCAGTGATGCACCTGTCTTATGTGGCTGATGGATTATTCTCTCTAATTAAAACATAACGGCTTTGAAGCTAAGGGATACTCTGCCTTTCTTTTACTTTTCCTCTTTTTTTTTTTTTTTTGGTGGGATCTTTGCTTCCTAACCAGGGATTGAACCCAGGTGCCCTGCACTGGTAGCACAGAGTTCTAACCACTGGGCTGCCAGGGAGTCCTCCTCTGCCTTTCTTGCTCTCTCTGCCTCTGGCACCTGCTGAGTGCTAAGTGCTTTGCTGCATAGTCACTCAGTCTTGTCCAACTCTTTGCAACCCCATGGACTGTGGCCCACCAGGCTCCTCTGTCCATGGGATTCTCTAGGCAAGAATACTGGAGTGGGTGGCTATTTCTTTCTCCAGGGCATCTTCCTGACCCGGGGATTGAGCCTGGGTCTCCTGCATTGCAGGCAGATTCGGAGTGGGTTGCCGTTTCTTTCTCCAGGGGATCTTCCCAAACCCAGGGATCGAACCTGCATCTTCTGCATTGGCAGGTGGCTTCTTTACCACTCAGCCACCTGGGAAGTGCTTTAGAGGCATTCAGTAAGTACACATTGATGGTGAATTGGAAAGAGAAACAAACAGAGTCCTTTCCACACACCCACCATGTGCAGGCTATGCAGTGGCCCCAGCGAACCCGACTGAAGAAGGGACACTTACTAAGGTGGCCTTCAGTGCTACCCTTTGAGGGATGGACGTGCAGGTGGGTGGGGCTGGGGAAGCAAGCGGATGAGCAGTGACAGACAAAGGGACTCTGATGGACAGGAGGAGCTGGGCCTGGGACAGAGCGCCAGGCATCAGTTATTTCCTTTGGAGGAAAAGATGTACTGGGCATGAACCGGCAAAGGAAGAATCCAGAAGGTCTGAGCGAGCTCCTGCTGTTCATCCGAGCGAGGGGGGAGGCTGTGCCTTTCACTAGTTGCAGCTGCTTAGGCAGATGTGTCCATGGTATCCCACCACGGAACATGGAGAGATGCGGGTGAAAAGAAAGTCAAAGGAGGAAAATGAATCTATGTCAGTTACACGTTGGTTGCCTCTTTACTTGCACATGCTCTTACTAGATCTAGGACACTCAGGCCTGTATGTATTTTTTATAAAGCATCAAACAGTTCCAAGACTTTCCTCCCCAAAGATACTTGGCTCCTCAAATGTCAACTGGGGACCCCCTGGAAGACGGATTCTGCTGCGCTGCCGCTCAGAGGCTGCGTTCTTGCTACCAGGGCCCCACTTAGACTGAGCAACGCTCCTTGGGTTAGTTTCTTTCCAGTCCTTGGCAGAAGTGAACTTTGCTGCAAACAACATCAACACTATTTCTACCTGAGCCGGGGAATGGCTGAAGGGCTCATGTTAGATTGCTATTATTCATGTTTGGCTGTCTCCCCGTCCACGCTCCCCCACCTCGCTTCTGTCTCATGGTTGAACAGATACAGAAGAATGTGATTGGCATCTCGTATCAGTTACCGGGGTCTTCCCGTGCAATTCGATCAACGCTTTGCACTTTAGTTTGAACACTTAGAAACAGGAATCTTGAGCATGCAGTTAAAAAAAAAAAAGCAAAAGAATTTATGTATGATTTTTAAGGATAGCACAGAAGCTTCTATGCGATTTTTTTTTCAAAATGAATTTTGTCAAGGATGGTAACAGCGTTGGCACCAAAACTAACAAGAAAGCAAACATCAACATCTGAAGCAAAATGCGTGCCATCTAAGCGCCATATGGTGTGCTGGCAGCGTCAGCACCGATTCCTTTTTGCCTTTCCTCCTTTTCCTGACATCGCTGTCTGCTTCTTGCCTCTGCCGCTCTTTAAAACAAAGCCTCAGTCGTCCCTAGCCCTTTGATTCTGTGTGTCCAGTAGGTGTCTTCCTCTCCCACCTTCCCTTTGGAGGCTTGTCAACCTTTCCTCCAGGGAAGAAGGGGAAGAAGACCAGTCCAGATGGCCGGGTAAACATGTGACACCTGCTTCTAGGAGCCTCTCCGGGGGGTAGCTGGAGGGCTAGAGGAGACCGCTCTCTGCCTGAAAAACGGGCACGCTGCTTTCTGTCTCTTTTCTAGGGTTTTAAAAAGTGATCACGTCTTTAGCTTTAATAATATTTTGAGAAATATCTTGAATCCAGATTCTCTCCCATGATTAGGGAAACAGCAACAGAAAAAGAACTCACCAACCAGACTTTGAGAAAAGTTCATCTTGGTCAAATTGTTTTAAACAATGAGTAGAAAAGGTGTGGGAGATTAAGGTACGAAATTCTGGTTCCAAACGAAGAGTCATGGAGTTGAAATGTACAGAAGGGGGGATACAGTCAATAATACTGGGATGTTTCTATGTGGTGACAGATGGTGACTAGATGTGGCGCAGTGATCCCTTTGTAATATACAGAAATATCGAATCACTGTATTGTGCACTGGGAACTAATGTAAGTATGGTAGGTCAACTATGCTTCAAAAATTCATAAAAAAATTTTTTTTTAAAAAGCTTTTCGCAATTAACATTCTTTCTTAGAGTGAGATCCTTGATGATGGTGTTTGGGGAGAAATCTCTGCTTCCACAGGGGAAATTCAAAAGGCCTGTGTGTTTGGCCCGAAGCACAGCTCTCTTTCATCTCCGGATTTCTGCCTGTGCTCAGTGGCTCAGTGGTGTCCAGCTCTTTCCGACCCTGTGGACTGTAGCCCGCCAGGCTCTTGTGTCCAAGGAATTTTCCAGGCAAGAATACTGAGTGGGTCGCCATTTCCTGCTCTAGGGATCTTCCCAAACCCAGGGATTGAACCCCTCGTCTCCTGAGTATCCTGCCTTGGCAGGTGGAGTCTCTACCACTGAGCCCCCTGGGACGCCTCCTACACAGTTCCCTAAACCCAATCCTGAATCAGACCGCTCCTTCTTCAGAGTGCTAGATATTCTTACTGCCTTTACTTCACCGTAAATTGCCCAACACCCCCTTTTAGAACAATGGTCTATTGCTGTTCCTTTACTACATGCAGACGAGTTTCATGGGTAGCACAAGTTAACCTACACGCCGCTTTCTAACTGCGAGATGAAGGAGTAAAAGCGAGGTAGCTTATAATAACGGAATCCTGTTTTTGCAGTAGGTGCTTGGTGGTGAACCCCTGGGAGATACACTGAAGTGGTTAGACCCTGCATCTATTAATACCTGTCGGATGCAGAGGCCTGGCCGGGGGTGTCATCCGGGAGGAAGCTGCCACGGGGACTTTCTTGCCGGGGTTGTGGTTTTCCAAGATAGAGAGCAGCTGGTGGCGAGGTTCCAACTTGTCAAAACTCTGCCTTCTTGCCGTTTACGTTGGAGTCATAGTCTTAGGAAACTCAGCCTGTATTGAACCTATGCAAAAAGGCTGTGTGTGTGTGTATTTGTGTGTGTGTGTTTACCTAGATGGGAGTTTTGTTCTCAGCTCATGAATTTTCCTCGCGGGTTATTCACGGTAAATGTGAGATAATCCTTCGGCCCGTGACACTAATGGGGGGCGAGCGTAGGAGAGCACCCGTGCGGGGCCCGCAGGATGCAGGGTTGGGGGACCCGGTGCAGGAAGACGGCGGTTCGGGGGGACGGGAGCGCGCACGGCACCCGGGTGCAGGAAGGCGGGCTCTGTGACGGAGCCGGCGGAGGGGGTCTACAGGGTCATATCGGGGTGGCGCTCCGAGGGGTGAACGGGAGTTCTGCCCGGCGTGAGAAGGGGAAGAACATCGTAGCGGATGGAACAGCCTTGGAAAAGACGCAGGAGCGTGGGGAGGTGCAGGGTTTGGGCACCGATGCACGGTCAGCCCCTCGGAGGGTAAGATACAGAAAGAAGCGCAGCGGTAGACCCCACTCGGGGGGCGGGGTGTGCGTGCCAGGAGCGGGGCTCCCCAGCAGCTCTGCTCAGGGGTCGCCGCATCCCGGGGCGAGGAGGGGTGCCGGTGGGATGCGGTTACTGATCTGGAGCAAGGCGCGTCCTTCCCGATGCCGCCGCCGCCTCCGCCAGCCGTCCCGGGATTCTGAAGGCCGCCTCAGATCGGCCCATCCCTCCTACTTTCTCCTGGGCAGAAGCTGCTGTCCGTGCCCTCTGGGGTTCCTGCAAAGGCGTGCTCCTCAGCCGCCTCCCCAAAGCGAGGAGGACCCCGCACGGTTTGCAGGGGTTCGCGCTGTTTCTCCGGGAGCGATTAGAGCATCGTCCTTGGTAGCACGGTCCTCCTTCCTCGCTTTCCCGTTGCTCCTCCGCTCGCTGCCCCTCTCGTTCTCCCCACCTCTCCTCCGCTCCTTTCACTGCAAGGACTGCAACAGGGCTAGACGGTCACTGGAGAGACTTTGGAAACACGAAGGGTGCTAAGGAGGGGGAAAAATCACGTGAAAATCTGTTGGCCAAAGAGATCATCAGAACATGTGGATGATGGTACTTCCGAGTCTTTTCTCTTTGCATTTCTGTGTCGCCTCAATGCCTGGTGCCCCAGCAGGCCCCTCCCCAGCTCTCTTTTCTTCTGGTACTTGCAGGGATTTTCACTCTTGTGTGCCGCTGTCGGGGCTTCCCAGGTGGTAAAGAACCTGCCTGCCAATGCAGGCAGAGGTAAGACACGTAGGTCCGATCCCTGAGTTGGGAAGATCCCCTGGAGGAGGGCATGGCAACCCTTCTCCAGTCTTCTTCCCTGGAGAATCCCGTGGACAAAGGAGCCTGGCGGGCTTCAGTCGATAGGCTCACGACTGAAGCGACTCAGCCCATAGGTGCCCGTGTCTGTCTGGCCGCAGCCTGCGTCCTCCCCGGGGACTCCTCCGGATCACCAGTCTTTCCCTGCATCTCTCGCAATGCTGCTGGCCCGTCCTGCAGGGGCAGACCCCTCTGCCTCGGCTGGCACTTGCTCCTGCCCCACGGGCTGGAGGCTGGCACCATGCTGCCTGTAGCCATCCGTCCCAGGAGTGGACAGAGCCCCTTCTTCACCACAGTTGAAACTGGCTGGAATTTTTGACAAGACATTTTTTGAAAGATTTAGGAATGTCAGAGGGATATTACCCAAAGCAGGTAAATCACGTCTGATTATAGTTCTGCCTGATCTTAAGAGTCCAGGATTCCAGCGGGGAACCCATTCCAGGCCACGTCCCTGACCCGCCTCCAAGTAGCTGAAGCCAGCTTACCCTCACCTCCAGGAGTGGCAGTTTAGCTGAATCAAGAGACACTGACAATGGCTACTTTAAACAAAAAATAAAAATAAAAGCAAATTTAAAGCTGTTGTGTAGCTACTGAATTCCCGAGATGGATGGAGACCTAGACTTGGGAGGTGCCCAGGCAAGAGCCACCATGACCGAGTCACGCCGTAGAACTAGACCTGAAAGAAGCCACGACTGTGTCTGCCGGGCAGACAGCACCAAGCCCCGCTGCCCCCTGCTTCTAGGCCCCCGACGCCGCCACAACTGCCTTTGTGACCTTCCGTGGAAACGGGATATAATTCCACCGTTGGGGCCACCAGTCCCAGAGCGGAGTCCGCACGGTCCAAGCCTCCTTCTGTAACAGCAGTGGTGGGCTGACTGCTGCCTGCCCTGCCCTCCTGCGGCTCGCCCGCATGGAAGCGCCGTCCGGTCCGATTCAGCTCCACCTTGATCTGTGGCAGGGTTCTGGCTCCTCGTCTGCACCCCACTCCGTGTCTCGGGCCCTCGGTCTTTGCTGGTGAAGCAGGTGGTCCTGCCCCGGGCAGAGCTCTGGATCGGACCCCTGCCTCCCTGCCTCTGGCCCTGCACTCTGGGGGTTCTGCCTGGCGGAACCTAGGAAGACTCAGTCCCTCCCCGCTTCCTTCCTCTCCAGGCTGAGTGGGCATTCTACCCCCGCTCTGGGTCCATCCCTAGCCAAGTCTTATCCAGGCTCTGGGAGACGAGGAAGTGGTTACACGCCTCTGAGCATCTTCGGCCCTCGTTTAAGAATGGCCTTTGGGGTTCCAGAGGGAGAAAAGGGCACGGAGACACAGGAAACGACCTTCAGATGGACACTTCAGGGTCCTCCCTGCCACACCTGCCCACTGGTGCCTGGCTCAGGGCCGGGCTCTCGTCTCTCTGGTTGGACGAGCCGGGCTGTGTGCGTCTGTCCTTGCAGTAGGGAGACCCGGGAAGTGAGTCGCTGGCATTCTTCAGCTTCTGTGCTGGGAAGAGGGCTCTGTCTTTCACCAGACCAAAGAAGGGGGCTCAGATGATGGGCAGACAAAAAGGAATGACTGGTCTCCTCAAACGTGGTCATGTCCTAGGATCTGATTCCATCACGGCGTGATAGTAGGGTGGCTAGTTGGCCTTCAAGAGCGTCACGATGGTCTTGAACAGCGCACTCCCAGCTGAGTGTCCCCAGGGTGGGTCCAGTTCCATTTTCTAGTCTTTTTTTCAACATAAGGAGAACATCAGAAGGCCTGGATGTATTTTTTTAACGTTGTCTTTGGGGGTCTTCGTTTCTGGTCCTCTCTGGAAAATTATTCACATAAGAGCAGGCATGTCTCTGTTCAACACTTGGCAGGACTGAAGTCATCTGAAACTGTATGTGAAGGAGAATGTTTTTCTCAAGGAATTGCCATCTGCAGAGACACAGCCCCTCCCTGACCACCGCATAGTACTTTTTCTTATGGACGATGTGATGTTCATGCCTGCTCTCATTTGCAAAGCTAAACAGCCTCGTCGTTTCATGAAAGATGAAGGAATTAATACGCTTTTGTCATTACATTAAGCTCCATTAAAGTGTTTGTATATAACTTAATTCTCTTAAAAGGAAAAGCTATGCCAATTAACTAACAACAGGGACATTTACTGTGTGTGTGTTCACTTAGTAATACAAATAGGATTCTGTCTGATCGTGTCTAATCGAATCCACAGTCTAATGGAATCCATTCTAACCAAATTAAAGAACAATGCTACTTTTTAATAATTGTGGAAGAATGGTAGATGCATAAATAGAGATGAATTATGAATTTATTTGCCCACAATGCATGCACACTTGGCAGGTCCTTGAGGCATTTGTGTAAATTTTGATACACAGAGGACAAATCTATCTGGGAGCCAGGATACCCGCTTTGGATGATCGCCGTGAGGTCATCAGTGAAAACTTCCTCAGGAGCGGGAACCACCCAAAGCATGCAGAGTCTGAGTTCATTGGCACCTTCTTGGCCTCCTTCAGGGTTGCTTCTCTCCAGCACCAGCCTGCTGCCTTGACTCATCTGCAGTCACCCCCTTTACTACCATGGTGGTTTTAGTTGCTCAGTCGTGTCTGATTCTTTGCAACCCCATGGACTCCTTCCCTTGGAGCTCGCCAGGCTCCTCTGTCCATGGAATTCTCCAGGCAAGAATACTGGAGTGGGTTGCCATTTCCTTTTCCAGGGGAACTTCCTGACCCAGGATCAAACCCGGGTCTCCTGCATTGCAGGCAGATTCTTTACTGACTAAGTCACGAGGGAAGCCTCATTACTACCAGGGGTGTTATCTTTTTCTTTAATTTTTATCAGAGTATAGAAGGAAATGGAAACCTACTCCAGTATTCTTGCCTGGAGAATCCCATGGACAGAGGAGCCTGGCGGGCTCTAGTCCATGGGTTCGCAAGAGTTGGACATGACTGAGCGACTAAATCACCAACCATAGTTGCTTTACAATGTCGTGTTAGCCTCTGCTTATAGCCAAGTGAATCAGCCATACATATATATATATATATATTTATCTCCCCTCTTTTTTGGATTTCCTTCTCATTTAGGTCACCACAGATCACTGACTAGGGTTTCCTGGGCTATATACAGTAGTTAGTTATCTATCTTTATACATAGTTATGCATCAATCCCAATCTCCCAATTCACCACACCCCCCTTATCTACAGATTTGTTCTGTATGTCTGTATCTCTATTCCTGCCCTGGAAATAGGTTCATCTAAACCATTATTCTAGATCCCACATATATGTGTTAATATACAATATTTTTTTCTCTTGGGCGGATCTTTTTTTAAACTTTTCATTTTATATAGAAGTATAGCTGATTAACAATGTGATAGTTTCAGGTAGGCAGCAAAGAGACTCGGCTGTACATATACCTGTAACGATTCTCCGCCAATCTCCCCTCCCATCCAGGCTGCCATATAACACTGAGCAGAGTTTCCTGTGCTTACAGTAGGTCCTTGCTGGTTCTCCATTTCAAATAAAGCAGTGAGTGCACGTCGATCCCAAGCTCCCTGACTTATCCCCTCCCCTCATACTTCCCTCTTGGGTGATCTTGGGCTATATAGATGGGAGAACGGGATAGGCATATAGCATCACCTGGTCTCTATCCTCTCTTGTTTGGTGAGTGCTGTTCACTTCTCCCAAGCTGTGATGATCTATTTGCTTGTGTGATTGTTTAATGTTTGTCTTGGCTCCACTAGGTCTGTGAGGCTGGTGGCCATTCTGTTTTGCTCACCCATGGATTTATCTCTATAACATGGAAGACTAGTGCCTGACAGATATTTATTGAATGAAAGAATAGAAAAGTTACAGGATTCGACCTCATTCACAGCTTGAGAAATATTCTGCTAAAGAAGAATTCTCAACTCTGGATGCTTCTGTCAAATTCGCTCAGTGCAGGGCTTCCCAGTTTAAGATTTGTTTCTGGGTGACTTTCTGTGAAGCTGTGTTCCATTCTTAAACTTCTCTGTTCCCAGTCTAAGTAGAAAGATCAAGCATATCTCTTTCCTCTCTTTGTTTTCTTTCTGTCTATCAAACAGAGAGGTACAAACCCAGCTGAAAGCCTTCTTATACCTTCAAGAAGATTCTAGACCCCTAAAACCATTATTCTGTCTTGCTTTCTAAAACCCCAAGTCATTTTCTCAACTATGCTCATCCTCCTCAAAGACTTGTTTAATTTTTCTTGCTTCTCAGTGCCTCCTTTCTAGGTCACACATCTTTCCTCTATATGATTTCTTAATGCTTGTTTCATTATTTTTGTAGATTCATATGGGTGGGCATTCCTATGAGATTTCATTAAAAATTGTCTAAAAAGAAAGAAAGAAGGGAAGAAAGAGTAACTATTGAGAAGGGAGTTGCTCACTACTTCCCCGATAAAACCCAGGGATTTTTACATTATTGACGCAGTAATACCCAGGTGCTTTTTTAGGTGTTAATCTGAATCTGGTTGATCTTGGGGGCTTTCTTCAAATCTTCCAACAGGTAAGATAAATGGGGCCACAGGGGACACATGCTTGTTTGTCTCTTGTCTTGATCCCTGGACATGTAGACAGTCATTCCAGGAAGCCCACGAATGCCTTCTCCCTGGGCTACACACACCCAAGGTGGGGGCATTTGAAGGCTTTCTTCTCTCCCATCCCCTTTAGATGCTCTTGGATGTTGGTTCCAGGCAACAGTGACATGGCTGGGAGATGCCAGGAAAGACAGAAAGACTGAAGAGCTCCTTCATGGGCCACAGTGGGGCCCAGGACCATTGGACTGACCCGTGCCAGGCGGCTGCCTTCCGGCCACTGATCCCAGCTCCCCCATGTCCAGACCTGCCCCCACCCCAGTCCCTGGGCAGCTCCAGCCGGGACTGGCCTTTCCCAAATCCTTATCCCCTTTTAGGAAAGCTTTCTCAGCAAGAGGCTCACAGTAATCTCTTTCTTGTCCTTTTTTTACATGTGTTCCTTCCTGCTGAGGGGCCACAATCTAAAATAGGGAATTCACCTTCCATTGAAAAGAATTTGCCGCATACTGCATGGTCTGACCGCTCTCTCTGCCTCATAGTGGCATAATTATTGAGCTATCACCAAACTTAAACCAAACAAACACTTTGTACCAGGAGGACTGGAGCGGGGAGAGTGGAGATGATAGGGATCTTTGAAAGAATCAAGTAAATGGCATCCCCTTTTTTCCACCCAAGGTATGAATCAACTGAGGAATAAGACAAACCAGATGACAGATTGAAACCCAGTGTTGCTACGTCCCCTCAATACTGGAGAATTTGGCTTACGTCTGAGGAAAAATGGGCTTCTCCATACCATCTGAGAATTAGACAGGAGATCACAAGTGGGTGTGCCTTGAGGACAGCTGTTTCCCAAAAGGAAGAAGAGGGGAAGACACTGAGTTCTCAGCTCCTGCGTCAGAGTGAGAGGCTAGAGAGGGGTCACGTGTGTTACAGCACGTGGAGCCTGGTGAACAAGGGCGAAAGCATCAGGGATGGGAAGGAAGCTTTATTCTATTCGGGGGCTCTTCTGTCTTGACTGTTATGGACTGCTTGGCCAATGGACTGTGACCTTGAACCCTTGGCAGCAAGAGAAGAGCAAATCTCCCTTTCAGCTGTCTGTAGCATTGCTACTACAGTATTATCATTGTACGCTTGTGCATGTGACGGTGGAGAGGGCAATTTGGGGTGGGAACATTGTTTTGCTGCTGAAGCCTGGGTAAAGCAAATTTAGAAGGTGGCTAGGTGAGCATCGGGGTGTGGCATCTGTCGGGATTGCCGGGAGTTACGCTGTTGATGCGGCTCATCAGGAAGTGTCCCTGTTGTCCTCTCCTTTCCATGGGCCTGCGTTTCACACCTCAACTAATGAGAAGGACCGCTCTACAGCCAGGGTTCCATTTGCATTGGTGTGATCACGTATTTCTAGGACATAGCTTCTGAGGGCTTAGCTAACAAAGATCCATAGATCTTCTATTATAGGTACAGTTTTCTTTCTTAATTCTAGGATTTATTATTTAGACAGTGTGTAAGGTTTTACAGACACTGAATCATTTGCAAGCAACAGTCAGCCTGAGGCATATCTGTGATTTTCTTGCCCAAACTTAGATGAACCTTACTGATTTTCCTTGAACTTAAGACAAAAATCACAACTTGTACAAAGTCTTGCTTTTGATTTGGTATCAAAGTCCCTGTTGTTGTCGTTGTTCAGTTGTTCAGTCGCTCAGTCGCGTCTGACTCTTTGCTGCTCCACAGTCTGCAGCAGGCCAGTCTTCTCTGTCCTTCACCATCTCCCGGAGTTTGCTCAAACTCATGTCCATCGAGTTGGTGATGCCGCCCAACCATCTCGTCCTCTGTTGTCCCCTTCTCCTCCTGCCGAGAAGGGGACGACGTGCTATGCTAGAGTAAGTATGCTGGAGTTTGACCTACAGCTTAGTGGCTTCAAATGAATCTGGCTTGAAGTCATTGCAGATATAGTTCTTTTAAATAAGTCTTTTGTTGTTGTTTCTTTTTTATTTAAATTTTTACAACGTTGTGTCGTACAACAATGCAAATCATCCATAATTATTCGTATTTCACTTATAATAGCTACAAGAATATTCCTTTCTTCTCTACCAGGTGATGTTTCTAATCACTGGGATGTCGTTAGGTAAAAACTTTGCCTTCAATGGTGAGACCATGGACAGCGCCATGAAGCCTTCAGCCAAAGACTCAGATGTTCCCGGCCCGCCCCAGCAAACTAGGCTTTGTGTGCTTGGGGAAGGAAACTTCTTTCTCGCTCTCTTTTTAACTGCTATATCCCTTGCAATTAGAACAACCTTTGATACGTAAAAGGTTCTTAATAAATATGTGCTGAATGAATTACCTGGTTGAGTTTTGAGTGCAAAATCTTGTGTTCCAATAGAGTATTTTCTTCAAATGTAAAAAGTCACAGAATTTTTGAAAAGAAAACTTTCAAAGGTTTTAATTAAAGTGATCCTGGAGTGGAGCTGCTGAGAATTTTTTTTTATTATTTCTGGATTTTGTCTCCATCCCAGGTGCACCTGGGACGCAGTGATAAAAACAGTGATAAAATCCACTGTTTTAATTGCAATTTAATTGCACATACCAAAAGCCTTTTCTAAAACTTTGCCTGGTGATACCAGCAAAGTGCTGAAGTGACCAAAAATCTGTTGGATGCTGCAGTGTGGCTCAGAGGCAGATGCTAGATATAATTTTTGGGGGGGAGAGGTTAGATACTATCCATTTGTGTAATCTGTATCCACTTTTTTTTTTTTTTTTGGTGTAGATACTCTCCTGCTTTTGCATGGGACATTTTCAGGCGGCTCCATGGAGATTTTACTGCACGATTCTCACTAATGTGTGTTTATAGTATCTCTGCCATGGAGATTATAGGCAAATGCTGTTTAAAAGCTCTCCTCATAGTTTATACAATTGCTGGTACTACATGGTTATTTGTTGTGATGTTGAAACCATTAGTTAGAACTGGACTTTTAGAAAAGGAGTCTTTGTGGAAAACATAATAATATCAGAAAATAAAGTCGGCTCTTTTGTGAGGCAGGTCCTATTATCTTTCCATTTTGAGAAATCATTTTCAGCTCAAGCGTATTACCATGGTGATGTGTTTGCATTTCAACAAAACAAAACTGAACCATAAACTAGAGCTCTGCATGTCTAGCTCCCGTCCTAGGATTTTTATTGCAGTATCTTTATTATTCAATGAAATCTCCAACGTCCCTGGCTAAAAATCACAGCAAATAAAGTTTCTCAGACAACAATCTGGATCACTAATCTCAGAATTGTAAGAAATCACATAAAAGCAAAAAGAAGAGTAGATGTTAGAGCAGGGGGGTAAAAAAATAAAATAAGAAATAGCCCACAGACGAATGGAAATGTACTTGTTCTCCAAAATAAGATTGTGGAAATCAACAAGCATGGTAGGCTATCGTGCTTAATGGGAACTGGGTGTGTGGCTTCGCCCTCTGGGGTCTGAAACAGGTAAACGCTGTCAGAATTCCTAGTATGTACATCCTCTCTCGAAGGAGCGCTCTTAGAACTGGCTTCCCGGCCTCCTGTGTAAGAAGCTTATTTTGCTCTTCAGAATAATTGCACATAATTTTGACAACTAAAAGAACTCTCCAGGAGGTGGGGTTTGAGTTCCTCAAAAATTCCTACACTTAGCGCCAGCCAGCCGGATGCAGGAAATAGTTGTGCGTAATGTCGTTTGCATATGGAGAAAGAAAGGCCACAGCATCTAATCAACCCACAAAGTGAGAAAACAAGATCTGGACAGATACATGCAAGTATTCTATCACTTCTGCCCAAATATTGTACCAAACATCTCTTCCCAAATAACAGTTTTGTTAGCCTAAGAACACATTAATTCAGTCAGGTCTGGGCTCTCACCAAGCTTTATGGTAACTGCTCTGCTTACTGGGGATTTTTGCCTGGCAACCCTGCCGTGGAAACACAGCTTGACTCTCTAAGTGGCGGGGAGGTGGGAGGGGCAAGGAACACGAGGGTGGTCCCTTTGAGGGACTCTGCTGCTGGCTCCTGACATCCCAAACATTATCTGCGATTCTTGTCAGTTTCAGAAGGATGATGCAAAAGGGTGGGGCATGGGGGGAACTAACTGAAAGGCAAACAGAAAAGCTTCCAAGATTGTGAGCTGAGACTGTCTGAGGGCTCAATCCTGGGTCAGCACAGAAGAACCAAGAGAAAATGAGGACTTTTTTCTTATTGAAAAAGGGGGTCATCATACTAGACAATGTATCTAGGAAGGGAAACCCAGCAGTGACCACCTGAAGCTATACAGAGCTTATCTTAAAACCAGATGGGAGGGAACATTCCTCCATACAGAGGGCAGCATTCAGTTTGGGACTGCCCATATCTAAGCAAAGACTTGAACTTTTCCATTAGAAATGATTGGTAACAGTCATCAAGCATTTAGTGGGCACTGAGCTGAGCTTTCACACGCTTATTTAATCTTCCAAGCACTCCTGTGAGGCGGACTCTCTTATCTCCATTTTTTAGAGGAAGAAACTGATGCACAGAGAAGTTGAGAAACTTGCCCAAGGTCACTCAGTCACTTGGCAGTGGGGATGGAATGTGTCTTAGGCGGGCTGCCTCGAGACTCCAAGTTCTTAAGCACCATTTTACAGCAGTGGTGAATGGGTGTGGAGCTAGCGGGGAGGAGAAACACAGAGATCACTGGATGACGCATTGGTGGTTCCATTGTGGAAGCTACGGTTGAAAATGTTCAGTTAAGGCAACTGTTTTTTTAAGTGTCTAGAGGACAGCATAAATGTGGGTCTCCAGAATAACAGATACGATCAAAACCTTACACCCATACCTCCTCCTTTTATAGGGAAGTACAGGTACACACAATTTCATACGCCTACACACACACACACACACACACACACACACACACACACACGGTTGATTTTGTAAGTCCCTAAAATACCCTGATGATTAATCCTCCAGGGATTTGCTGAGCATCACCCTAGGGTGTCTGGAGGAAGTGGTCCAGGGACACGCTGCTTGGCTTAGGCAGTGAGCAGTGGTGAAATGCTAACTTGCAGATAAGCTCTTCGACGGATAACGCCATTAAGACGCCACGCTCTAGCGTCTGTTGCACACGTCCCTCTGCTACCAAACAAATGCTGTCCGGAGCCATCTTCCCTTCTGCCCACCTCCTGGAGCCTGGGAACGGCTCCAGCTTCCCACGGACTTGCCACTCTCCTCTGCCAGCCTCAGCCTCATTTGGATTGCACTTGCGTTCACATCCTAATTTCTGACTTAACAAGTGTCTCGCAAACATTTAATTCACTTTAATTTCATTATGCATTTGAAGAGGATGATTTATTGAGGGGGAAAATGATGTTCCCCTTGCCAGCAATTAGATTAACTTAATGATCTATGATAAAAATCTCCTTTTGGGCTTTGGCTTTTGTCTGTGTTTACAAACAAAAGTAGGCTAATAATAACAACGAAGTTCCTGGATTCTCAGAGGGGTCTTAACTACCCCCTCCAAGTTCTATAAGATCCAATACGTTAAGTGCATGAAATGGGTAAAACATTCTTTGTGGTTCTCAGGTAATTTGTCTTGTCACAGTACTTTCATTTGTGGGAAAAAATGTGTATTTTAATATGCAAAAAATCAATAAATTTAATTTTTTTCTGATGGCTTTTCTAAGGAGATGGGAACTATATTACAGCGTGGATCAATTTATTTTTTCCTGTTCCCACTTTATATCCTGAGTACTCTCTTAGAAGTCAGAGAACTTGACTCCTTTCTATGAAGCGTTGTATTTCTTTAGCTTTTCCTATGAATATTTAGGGAACAGCTTCCCTGGCAACTCAGATGGTAAAGAATCTGCCTACAATAGGGGGGACCCACATTTGATCCCTGAGTCAAGAAGATCCCCTGGAGGAGGGCATGGCAACCCACTCCAGTATTCTTGCCTGGAGAATCCCATGGACAGAGGAGCCTGGTGGGCTACCGTCCACGTGGTCACAAAGAGTCGGACACGACTGAGCGACTAACACTTTCATTTCACTTGTACTGATCTCAGTGCGGATAGAGATTTGTGCAGATAAATATTCGCCACTATAGCTCTTCTTTGTCACTCGCCTGCCCACAGTTCCACCATATTGAACACACCCGGGACTCAGGGCCCTTGGAGAGTGGGACTGGTGCTTGTGAGGCTCGGCTGCAGAGGACGGCAGCCTCCCCACCACCCTGACCCAGCTGCGTGTCCCTTGGCGTTTCCCAGGGAAGAGGTGGTTCTGAGGTTTGTCTCCGTAAGTCAGGAAGGAAGAATGGAGTGGGAGGATGAGAAGGAGGGTCATACCAACCTTGCTGTCTCGGAGAGCACAGCCATTTCCTGCTTGAGCTGCATGGTCGCTTGTAGGAGAATCTCTTGTGGCCTGGAAAACCAGGCTGGGGTGTCCCTGTCTTGAGGAAAGGTTAGGAATTCAGGACGGTGACAGGATCCCCCGTGATGAGGTTTCATCCTCAGCCTTCCTTCCTGGAAGGGAAACAGGGTGGCCTGTTCTTCACGGGTTAGTCTGGTTTCCTTCCTTAGAGGAGCACTCTGGTGACTCTGAACTGGTGAACTGTTGAGTAACTGGAAAAGCGGTTTCCATCCCTGCACGCTGGGCTGTGAGCTAATCACGCCTGTGTTCTCCTCTCAGCTCTACCTGATTAGCAGCTCCTTACGCACGCTCCTTTTGCATCCATGAAATGCGGTGTCTGAATGCCAAATGTGCTCTGTACTCTGGACCTGCTCTGCCCTCTAAATCACTGGAAGGTGATGACTAGAAAATACTAAAAGATCCCATGGTAGAGATTTCCATATCGATTCCCTGAATGTGTACTTTTGCAGGGATTCAATCTAGGCAGTGTACAAAGGTCCGACCACCCTGGTGTTTAACAGACATTTATGAGACATGGGGTTTTTGGTCGAGTCATGGTGCTAGGGTCCCCCGATGACAGTCTCCAGTGGCAAACGGGGAGCTTTGAGAGGACCTTAACAGACTGTTCAGTTCGCAGGTGATGCCAACGTTGTCCCGAGTGTCATTCAAGGGGACCCCAGCGCCTCCAGTCTACCCCTGGCACCCCATAGGCAGGATTCTTTTGCCCTGATATCAGGGTCATTCCCAGTCTAGGTGCATCTTCACCTCTTAACTACTGAATCCTTCAGAAGCTGACTCGAGGTGGAGCTTCTATTATGTATTTTAGACACTGAGCCTGCCATATTCAACGTGGACTCCTGCCCTGTCCCTTGATGGTTAGACAGTCAGCAAACATGACCAGCACAGCGCTGACTCAAACACATGTGATTTAAAAGAAAAATGTGATATAAATGTACCGCCTCGGCGGGGGGACAGGAAGGTGAAGGGGCACACAGGCAGACGGCTGGAGTTCTGTCACAAACGAGGGTTTTTCTTTTCATCCTAACCTTCTGGTCTGTCTCTGGAGCCATTTTTTTCCAGCATGTGCCCTTTGACTCAGGGGAAGCCAGGTGCAAATCCGTCACCACCGCTGTAGAAGGAACCCCAAACCTGTGCCTCCTAACGGAGGGTCGGTGAAGCCACGTGAGAAACGGCGGCAAAAATGGCCTTTCTTGGGAAGCAGTCTCGTTCACCCCAGTGAGGAGTTAGGAAGTCAGCATTTGGGCTGGAGTCAGGGAACCACGCAAAAGACGCTCAAGGGGTCTCTTGCCCAAGGACCGCCGAGACCAGCTGAAAACTTCGGTCCGTGCATTTTTCTAGGAGAGGGTCCACAGCTTTCATCAGATGCTCCCCAAGCTGCTCACGAACAGAGAAAGGTCCAAAGCCACTGACATTTTTCTCTCTCTCTACCTCTTGTCTTCCGAATCCAGGGCTGACACTTTTTTCTCTCTCTGCCTCTTGTCTTCCGAATCCAGGGTGATGGAGCTGACTTCCCTGTCTTTCTTTCTCCTTTGCTCTTCTTTAGAAAAAGCAAGTGAGTCAGACCAAGATCCGGGTCATCTCGACCATCCTGTTCATCTTGGCCGGCTGTGTTGTGTTTGTGACAATCCCCGCCGTCATCTTCAAATACATTGAGGGGTGGACAGCCCTGGAGTCCATTTACTTTGTGGTGGTCACCCTCACCACGGTGGGCTTCGGTGATTTTGTGGCAGGTAAGCACCCTGGAATAGCCCAGTTACTGGGACCCTGGTGGGGAAAATACTGACTGTGGTCAGTGCTCTTCCGAACCACCAGGAAAGATGGAGAAACACATGGAAAAGGCTCAGCATCACCAGTGCCGGGCACACGCTTGTTCCAAACCTGCGGTCCCCCGTGAGGGGAATAGCAGCCGGCTGCTGCCTCGGGAGGGAGCCAGTATCTCCGCTCCTCCACTCAGGAGGCAGGCTATCTTCACCATCATATGAATTATGAGGGAAATGAATTTCTCATTGGATTTCGGGCTTCTGAATTATATTAAGGCTCCTTGCATCAACTGATAAAGGCTATATTAGCAAGTGGCAAATATGAAGCTCTGGAGAGATGAGCATCGAGTTTGGTCTGCAGGAACCTGCAGATGGAGCTTCCTGATGCTGAGGGCAGAGTCACCATCCCTGGAAAAGTTGCTCCAGGCATGTCCGGATGCAGGACTAAGGACCCAGGTGACTACCTGGAGTAGAAAACCGCTCCAAGGGAATTTAATATTATAATGGATCCTGTATGAATCTATATAGACACAACAGCCTTCACTGTAAAAATAAATGCCAATGAACCGCGCTTAAGGAAGCAAAAGAAATCACCATCAAATTCTTCTAGGGACAGGGAGCTTAAAAACTGAAATGAAACCTGACTTTTTACGTGTATCACTCCCCCAGGGTGGTGGGAAGGTAGAGATAGGAGGAGGAGGCCACCTTTTTCTTCCCGGATGGATTAGTTCTAGGTGGTCAGACAACTGCTGTTTCTACCCCCAGAAGTGAACACTCTGACCCAGTAACTCTGTCGTAACTTAAAGAGGCCAGGGATCCCCTCTTCTGGAATCTCTTAAAAGGGTAAATTCTGGAAAGGATGTTGAAGGTTGGCTGTCTCCACCGTAATTTGAAGGACGGGACGGTGCCGAGGGCGGCTGTCCGGTTCATTCCTTAGCATCGTCCGTAGCTGCTCTGCGGGGCAACGCAGTGAGGTTCCAACCCCAGCTGCAGTCTGGAGCTATTTCACCAACATCTTTCAGTTCCCCAAAGCGCCGTCTGCACTCTGCCGCTCCTCAGAGTCCTCTGTGCTGACTCTGGCCCGTCTGGAGGACACGTGGGGCAAACCCTGCTCTCTAACCGGTTGCTCCGCTCAATCTGTTAATCTGGGTCACAATAGCACAGCCTGGGGAAGAGGAGATTAAAAAAACTGCTTATGATTTAAGTTTATTATTTATCCTTATGAGCCACCATGGGCTGTGAGCGCTTAGCACACACCGGCACTTAGCCTGATGTCTTCTTCCCTGGAAAGGCCGCGACCTCCACGGTCACGGACATAGCACGGCTTTGTTCTTTTGTTTTTTAGTGATCTTTAGCGATGGAAGATTTTAATGAATCTAATGACCAAGTGTACAGATAAATACAAAGAACTGTTAGAAAGTTTTAAAGTCTATTTTGGTTGTAATCGAGTCAGAGAAAATGGACATGCTTTCCCATGGGTTTTGACAACAGTGGTTGTACATGTAAATATGTCTCCCACAGAGTACCTTTCTTTTTAAAAATTTCTATTGGAATATAGTTGATTTACAATGTTGTGTTAGTGTCTGGTGTAAAGCAAAGCGATTCAGTCACACACGTATACGTATCTGTTCTTTTCCCACTCTTTTCCCATTCACCTTGTTACAGGATATTGAGCTGCATGGCACTGTTTTGATTCCCTTAGCTACCGCTGATTACAGAACCATATTTCCTTTGCCCATAGTCTCTGCAGACTCGGGTCTGTTATAATTCACGGCGCTGACTGCGATTGGACCAGGCCCTTCCCAGCTGCCGTTTCCATAGCTCACAGAGACCAATCTGAAGCACTGCTGGCTTGGAACCCTGGAAGGGCGTCAGAGCCTTTTTGGCAATACTCTGAGAGCCAAAGGGAAGGCTGTCCATCGTTTAAAAAGATAGGTTAACAAGAGCTGAGGGTTGCTGTGATTTGACAAGGCATCAGCTTGGAAACAGAATCAGGACGTCAATCACCATGCAGGATTAATGCTGGTTTATTTTGTAGCTGCCTCACTTTAGGACAGTCTAGCAACCCTGGCTGACAGCACCTGAATTCCAGGCCAGCAGCTGACAGAGGAACAGGCAGAAGGGTGTTTCATCCCTTGTTTGCTAGCGCGCCCTAGTGACAATCTTTTGTGGACGATGGTGATTGGTTAAGGTAAATATTTACTTTCAGAGAGCTCCAAGGAAAAAGTGGCAGAGTTCTCCTGCCTAGCACAGAGATGAAATGAACCTCAAAACTCACTTCATGTTGCAGAAACTCCAACAGTATCCTAGGGAAAGCTAGGGAGAAGGGGAGAGCGGCCTGAAAGGGAAAAGCAAGGCGGTGAAACCAGGCCGAGCGGGGCTTGCCACAGAGCCTTCCAGCAAAGCCTGGAATTCTAATTTTCAGAAGTGGCGGTGGCTATGGAGACCTTGTGGACTCCGCTGCAAACAGAGAAGAACCACAAGCCACAGAGCCTGCCCAGCCGCCTTTGGGAGGTATTAGAGATTCCGTAAGAACTCAGTGCAGATTCAGAGGTGCTACCTGAGGTTACAACCACAACCCAGCGGGAAAGTCCAGCGACCATCCACCACTGGGTAATTTCCAATCCATGGCTAATGTCGATTTTCTTAGAAATGGCCACGAGCCGGCTTCACTGGAAAACGACATCTCACGGACAGGTATTTCATGAAGCGTCTCCACATCTTTAGGAGAGGCGGCTGGGTTTAGAATCTCTGTTGCTTGGCTACCTTGGGCAAGTCTATAGAAGGTCTAGAATAAATAGGCTATTTACTTGGAATAATCGACTGGTCTTTTCAATGGAACAGCCAGTCAATGCAGTCAGGCAACTAGTCAATTTGGTTTGATGGATTTTTTACTATAATCCCTATTTGTAAAATAAAGGGATTAGACTAGCTGGCCTTGAAGGTCCCTTTTTATTCTAGCGCAGTGATTCTAATCGACTTGGTCTAATTGACCCTATGGATCAGCATTATGTAAACACCATCCTTTGGTCAGCCTTAAATCACTACTGCCTGGGTCTAAGTCTCAGGGATGCCATTAAGTATCCCTAATTTTACTGCCACACACCTACTCGTCTCTTGGTAAATGCATGTGTGCTTAAGGAGGAAATGGCGCCAACAGTTCCAAACCATTTGAGATTATTTAATGGTATTTTATTATTATTAAATTTAAGGCAGTTTAAGAAAAACTTGACAAAATCAACTGTACCCCAATAAGAAAATTAAAAAAAACCCCACAAAACTTGAAACTGGGCCTGCTCTGTTGTCCTCTAATTCAAGTCATTCATCGTCAAGCTCAGGTTTAAACTGGATGGATCAGGCTGGTCACTGACATATTTTTTGTTATTACGTGTTATGTATTAAGGGCTTTCCCTGTGGCTCAGCTGGTAAAGAATCTGCCTGCAATGCAAGAGACCCCAGTTCGATTCCTGGGTTGGGAAGATCCTCTGGGGAAGGGATAGGCTACCCACTCCAGTATTCTTGCCTGGAGAATCGCATGGACAGAGGAGCCTTGTGGGCTACAGTCCATGGGGTTGCAAAGAGTTGAACCAGATTGAGTGACTAATCACAGCACGTGATGTATTGAGATTATTGGTCAATACTCAAGTGAAGCCACAGGTCAGAGTCCTTTGGGGAGGAGACATCACTTTTCCTTGCCCTCCCACCCTGTCACATCATGTATTCAGCAGGCTGAGCGGCTGAGTGTTGGATGGTGATGCAGCCGCATCTCTGCTACACGGACTGGGATGTGTTTGCTCTGCGATGACCGTTTGCCAGATCCTGGTTAGAGTAACGCTTGCTTGTTTGCAGGGGGAAACGCTGGCATCAATTACCGGGAGTGGTACAAGCCCCTGGTGTGGTTTTGGATCCTCGTTGGCCTAGCCTACTTTGCAGCTGTCCTCAGCATGATCGGAGACTGGCTACGTGTTCTATCCAAAAAGACAAAGGAAGAGGTAGGATTCCTTCCATATTCTCTGAATGTTCCTGAGGTCAGGAACAATCTCGTGTCAAGAATTACCTGTCTCTGTTCTGTGGGCTATACCATCTCCTACTAAGTGGAGGCCTCCCAGACATCCTCGTTTTGAATCCTTGAATGGTTTTAAATGCCACATTAAATGGGATAGCAGTTATTTCTGGGTCCTCTTTTAGCAGGTGAGGAAAATCTGGTGACTCACTTACCAGCCCACGGCTCCTGGAAAAACTAGTAAACGGCAACTTATTTAAAAAAAAAAAAAGGGAAATGAAACGGGAAAAAAAATACCCAGACATAGTCAGCATAGGTAGACTGCAGGTGGGGGGGTGTACAATTGTCCCCAGTCGGTAACTACATGCTTCTTCCTCAATTACATGTGAGACAGAAGTTACTGAACTGTGGCTGGCTGTGGGGGGTGAAGTTTCGGGGTCCCTTTCACTCATGTCCCCTCCGGGTTGTCAGACCTGTAGAAACAAATATATCTCTGCGGCCAGGGGCACACACTCAACATCCTTTCCCTTCTCAAATAAATGTGCACGGAAGCCTACACACAGGCAAGAAAAGGGATGCCTAAGGAGCAAAGGTGGATCCTGCGATTAAAAAAAAATGCCCATGTGGTTCTGGAAAGAGAGAAAAAGAGATAAGAAAGAGAAAGGGTAGAGAGAAGAAAAGCAGTAAAGAAAGGAAAGGAGATAAAACCCAAAGAAACAGAGGGACAGCTTTTTAAGGGCGACAGTTCCCTGCCCAGGGTGCAGTCATTCCATGCGGGGGTCCTGGGGGAGCCTCCTTAGATGGCACCGTCTCCCACACCATTCCCCGGGGGCAGTGGTTTAATTTTCCTGGCTTGCAGAAGTGGTGTCAATGCACTCTCCAGTCTGATTGCCCAGAGAGCTAACTGACCTGCTGAAAATGAGCCATAACAGAAGAGAACGCAACAACATAAACATTGACGTTTCTCAAGGCAAAAACCCGAGTGACTGCTCCCTACAGGAAAGCGTGAGCCTTGTACTAACAGTCCCGCTGGAACAAAGCCCAGGGAGCTGGTCTTGATCCTCACGCAAGACTTCACTCTGAGAAAGCAGATCCGTGGGCTTTGGCAGAAGACGCCCCCTTGCTGCCCCCGAGCAGGGAAACTTGGTTATCAGGCACCCTGCGCTGGGGGCGAGGGGCCGTCTTCTCAAACCGGAGCGAGCCGGGTAGCACAAGGCCATGGACGGCACCGCCTAGATGTGGGGTGACGCAGGACTCTCCCGTTTAGAGCCGGGCCATTTCCAGGCTAGTGGGGACGGGTGGGGCACGCTAACCCAGCCGGAGGCCTTGGAGGGACAGGGCAGGGCAGAGGACCCGCTGATGCCTGCGTGTGCCCGTGGGGCCTAGACACCACCGCCCCGAGGCAGGCAGGAACGAGGCCGGACCACGGCAGGGGGCGCCCAGCAGACGGGGAGTCAGGCCCGCCCGCCTCGCCTTCCTTCCCCAGTCCAGGTCTCTGGCGGCGGCCGGCGGCTTGCCCAGCCCGTGCGCCTCCCGGAGCCACCTTAGTCCCGAGCCTTTCCTCCCGAGACGCGCGTCCGGGCAGCGGGAAGGGGAGGGTGGAAGTGGCCTCTCCTCGCCTCGGCGGGGCGGACGCGCGGCCACCGCCTCCGGGCCTCCTTCCACGGGGACCCCCGAGGGCTGCGGGGGCGGGGGCTGGGGGTGGTGGTGGGGGCGATGGGGGTTGGGAGCGGGCGGGGGCGGGTGCTGGGCGCGGGGGTCGGGGGCAGTGGGAGGGCGGGTGGAGGCGGGTGCCCGGGGCGTGAGGGCTGGGGGCGGTGCGGGAGTGGGGCCGCGGGGGGTGGTGGTGGGCGCGATGGGGGTTGGGAGCGGGCGGAGGCGGGTGCTGGGCGCGGGGGTGGGGGGCAGTGGGGGACGGGGGCGGTGGGAGGGCGGGTGGAGGCGGGTGCCCGGGGCGTGAGGGCTGGGGGCGATGCGGGAGTGGGGCCGCGGGGGGTGGCGGCGGGGGCTGCGTCTCAGCTCCCGGTGGTTGCCCGTCTCTCCGCCAGGTGGGCGAGATCAAAGCGCACGCGGCCGAATGGAAGGCCAACGTGACGGCCGAGTTCCGGGAGACGCGGCGGCGGCTGAGCGTGGAGATCCACGACAAGCTGCAGCGCGCCGCCACCATCCGCAGCATGGAGCGTCGGCGCCTGGGCCTGGACCAGCGCGCGCACTCGCTCGACATGCTCTCGCCCGAAAAGCGCTCCGTGTTCGCCGCGCTCGACGCAGGCCGCTGCAAGGCCTCGTCGCAGGAGAGCATCGACCACCGGCCCAACAACCTGCGGCTGCAGGCGTCGGAGCCGCTGCAGAAGCGCGGGCAGGGCGCCTCCGAGGACAACATCGTAAACAAGCTGGGCTCTGCCTCCAGGCTCACCAAGAGGAAGAACCGGGACCTTCGGAAGGCCCTGCCCGAGGACGTGCACAGGATCTACAGGACCCTCCGCCACTACTCTCTGGACGAGGAGAAGAAGGAGGAGGACACGGAGAAGGGGTGCAACTCGGACCACTCCAGCACCGCCGTGCTCACCGACTGCGCCCAGCTGCCGGCCGGCGCGGGGGACGGCGCGGGCCCTGCCGACGCCAAAGACGCGGAGCGCGACAGCAGCGCGCTGCTGGAGGCCAGGAACTAAGCGCGAAGGACGCACTGGACGTGACCCAGCCTTGTCTGTTGTTTGTTTTTAAATATATTCACCCTGAGACACGTGCCTTAAAACAAGACTTCTCGTTAGTTCGAAATTACATAGCATCAAAGAAGATATTTCACTGTGCCATAAACGACCGAGAAAGCTCGCTCTGCCAAAAGGGGGTCATAAGAACAAGAACCTGGCTTTTGATCACAGCCGCAGGACACCCAGGGCGCCTTCGCGGGCGCGGGAGGTCACGGCCGCTGAGGTCCAGGGCACGTGCTGGCGATGGATGCGGTGGCCCCGGGCAGCGCCGCTGCGCTCCGGAGGGCGCGAAAGGGCAGCTATTCCGTAGACCAGCCGTCTGAAAGCAACAGGTGTGTCTTTTAAAGGAAGTCGTTTCCTGAACCCGCAGTCAGTAATGTGTGCACGCACGCACAAGGGGACTGGACTGGGAGGTGGACTGGTCCTTGTCCCTTGGGGTCGGAGTGGACATGTTGGAATGTTGCTCTGAGCTCCGATTTTGAGACAAAACCGTTCAGTGCATCCCTAGTCTTTTCTAAGCTCCAGATGAATGTCCCTGGGACCCGAGAGCACCTAGAATTTGTTGGAAGCAGATGAGAGCACATGTATCAAAAGGTGCAATTGCTTTCCTCATTATAAGAGAAAAAACAAAAAACAGTTCACATCACACTGTGGATATCACTTTAACCAATGACAGAAGCCTGCTGAATTTTGTCTTTCTCACAGGTAGTCCAGTCGGACTCGCAAGCATTGGTGAACACTCAGCCTCAGCCGCTGCATGGTGACGGGCAAAAACCATGCCTTTTCCTCAGTGCACGGTGCGCTAAACAGGCACCAAAAGGGTGCAATGGTGACAATAAACTGGTTTTGAAATGTTCATGTTCACTTTTCTAGTGGAACTTCTGTTACAATTGGTTTTGATAAAAGGGGGAAAAATACCAAAACTATTGCCTTGCATGATGCCAGTGGCTTATTGTCCTGTCTCGCTGATCCTAAATGTTTGTGAACATAGACATCCTGCATGTCTGAGACATACCAAGGAGGACCATGGCATCGTTCCTTCTCAGGGCTTCTCGTCCCTTTGGGTGTCTTAGGGTAGACAGTGACACCAGGTCCTATCCTGCTATTTGCAAACAAAAGGAAAAGGAATCCCTCAAACCAACCCTTGTACGAGAAGATTGAATAGTTTTCATTGCTTGCAGCTTAAGTGCCATTACTGCCATTTTTTAAAAAAATAATACTTAAAAGAAGTATTTAAAAGACTTTGCTTTTATGTTTGGGTGTTCCTTTATTCTGAAAGCATCGCTCCTTTTCCTTGCTCATTTCTTCACTTGTACATGCTAGCCACTAAAATTACAATGCTACTGTGATTGATTGTTTCTAGGCAAACAGTAACCAACATGTGGTGATAATTATGATTTTTTTTCATGAGGTTAGAACACCCGGCGAAGGAAAGTGGGGGTCTGATGGGTTATAGATTTGGGGAGGAAGACTCTGAATGGATTTTTAGCAGCAAGGGACAAGTACGTACTACACCAAACACCCCACATGTGCCTCAGCCTTTTTCAGAGTTGGCTGGCTGTTATCCTGGTTCAAACCTAGCTATTTGTGCCACACATTTCAGTGTTTGGACCTGGCAACACCCGGAAGTTGCTGCTTATGGGCTCTTGGACTCTCAGTACCACTGTCTGGAGATATCACATAGCTAACACGCAGTGTGGATTTGTCAAAAGGTCACAGGACTAACAGAGACTCCCAGAAACCATCTAATGCTTTTCTGACTTCCAGGGAAAAATGATAGCACCGCACCCTTGACTGCCTCTGCCATGGCAGACCTCTTGCTGCTGTTTCCCCCAAATGCACAGCTCTTCTCTGTCTAGGGCACATGAGCCCCCGTGTGCCCTCGCCACCCCCAACTGTAGCTCTGATGAAAGCTGTGGCATAGCTTTTGGGGAAGGAGTCGAATAAGCATCAGGTCTGATTAGCGCCGCCCCCCACCCTGCCCTGTCCGAGGTGTGTTTGGTCAATGCTGCCGCAGGGCTGAGGCTCACTGGTGACGCCCTGTGTCCACAGAGTAATAAACAGACGCTTGGGCAGCGATGTGTATGCGGGGGTGGGCCTTGGTTCTCACTGCGGGAGTCATTCCAGCCTGACAAGATGTGTGCTAAGGAATGGGCAGGTAACTGGGCTTCCCTGGTGGCTGGAACAGTAAAGAAGCTGCTTGCACTGTGGGAGACCTGGGTTGGGAAGATCCCCTGGAGGAGGGCCTGGCAACCCACCCCAGTATTCTTGCCCAGAGAATCCCATGGACAGAGGAGCCTGGTGAGCTACAGTCCCTGGGGTCGCAGAGTCCGACTAAAGCACAGCACAGCGCAGGGAACTGGGATTTTCTTATTTTGACACGTTGAAAGCTTCCTGATTAAACTGTCCAGGGATTTCACTCATTTGGGTTTCTACCCTCTGTTACTTGGTACCTTCTTTTTAATAGTGGGTTAAAATTCTAGACTCTACAGGCAGAGCTGCCCAAGAGGCTTCCCTGTCATTTATCCAGTGCGTCCCATGGGCCAGACACTAGATGAGGCACTTTAGGGGCGTGAGCTCACTGAACTGCCCCGGCAACGCTCTGTGGGAAGTGTTTGCACACCCATTGGAGATGACACAGAGGCTCAGGGAAGCCAAGTGAGTAACTTACCTAAGAGCACACGGCAAGAAGGCGGCAGAGCTGGTGGTCAAAGTCTATTTGACCAGTCTGCTTTTGACTTTGCTGCAGTGTCCATGCTGTGCACTTTGTGAGTGTGTGTCTGTGTGTGCGTGTGCGCGCATGCATGTGTGTCTGTCTAGTTCCCTGGACATAGCATTCAGAGGTAGGGAGAAACTCTTTACGGCCAAGATGGGATGAGGTCTCTGTGTGAACATGGCCTAACATGTTGTCCTTACAGATGATCATTGTACATTATTTTGGTTTTGGTTTGGGGGATGCGCCTCGTGGCGCCCTTTCTGTATTGTTAAAAATGCCCTCTGAAAGCACCCTTTTGCACTTTACTTGCTTGTCTTGCAGGAACTCGGCATACAGCTGGAATAAAACAGTTCAAAACTGTATGCTGCACACTCTACCAAATGGAACCACACTCTGCCCTACACCAGATGTTGGTACATGTGTGTATAGACACTCAGTTGCGTTGATTCTTTACCACTGAGCCCCCTGGGAAGTCCAGGCCCTTGGCCAGACACGTCAGGTCCCAGTCACACAGAGGGAGCAAGAATAACCCTTGCCCGGGGCTTCCCCGAGTACAGATGGGACTGAGACCCTGACGAATGCAATCAAAGAAGAGCCCTCTCTTTGTGGAGATTGACCCTTTAGAGGTGTGGGCACAGTGTCTGACAAGCTACAGCCTACTCTCCAGGCTTCCCAGGTGGCGCTAGTAGTAAAGAACCCACCTGCCAATGCAGGAGAAACAAGAGATGCAGGTTCCATCCCTGGGTTGGGAAGATCCCCTGGAGGAGGGCATGGCAACCCACTCCAGGATTCTTGCCTGGAGAATCCCATGGGCTACAGTCCATAGGGTCGCAAAGAGTCAAGAGGTGACTGAATTGACTTAGCATGTACACATGCATGCAACCTACTCTCGAGAGGAGAGGCTTGGGACGGCATCCGGGGGTTGGGCTCCACTTCGTGTGTACAAGCGGAGACTTGGGAGGAGGAGGCCAGTTGTTTTGGAGTTGTTTGAAAGCTACCTTTTTAAAATGGGGTCCAGTAACACGGGAATTCGCGTGGATAAGGCAAACTTGCTACAAATTCTACACACACATCAGAACAGCCCTGCCCTGCCCACCTGCACTTCCCACCCCGCCCTAAACCTGGAGAAAACACTTTGATTTTGCACATGGATAGACCACAGGGACAGTGGCTTTGATGGGCAGTGTCCGTTGATGTTTCTGGTAACTGGGTGTTGAATGTTTCCCCCACAGCGGATCTGGAAGTTTTTACTGGTGAGATCCAAGGGACAACTTGGAGAGACTTCAGCTCAATGCCCAGTTTGAACCCAGTGGCGACCCTAGGACTTTATTGCTTTGGGGCAAGGCCCTTATGTGTGTGTAGATAGGGGTGTTCCTGACCTGCAGCTGAGGTGGCTGGGGCTGTCTGTGCTCCCCTAACCCAGACTGTGATCTTGGGCCCTTCAGACCCTGTGCCTACATTTCTGTTACCTCATCAGCACTTCGAGGGGGTGGAACCTAGAGAGTCAGTCTTGAAGGTCCCTTTTAGTCCTGCAGTGCTCTGACCGAATGCTCAGCAGCCCACCAGTTAATTAGGTACGCTCAGAACTTCACTAGCTGGATTTGTAAATACCGACGGATGGGCCCCGCTTTTTTTAGGCAAGATGAGAGCTTAATCTCTTGCCCCTTGGGATTTGTTTCCTGGGTGATGGATGGAGAGACCAGATATATCTGGGAGCCTGGTGTCCAAATGAGGGTCCCCCTGTGTGTCGGCTCCCTGTCACCTTACCTCACGCTGTCACCTGCGTGGGGCGGGTGGCTCATCCCATATGGGCATTTTTTTGCATGGTGTTAAGACTAAAGAATTTTAAGCTATTACTCTCTGCAGTCAATTGCACTAAAGGTTTCATTTGATTACTTTATGAATTCTTACACTATAAACAGGTTATTTCTTACTCAGATCCCTACAGACACACAGACACACACAACAGACACAGAAGCAATGGCTGCTTTGGGTTCTGTGGGGATTGTTCCATGTTGAAAGTCCTAGTTGGACTAGATGTTAGCAAACCACCCCTTCATTCCCTCCCTCTGAGATGACACTTCTTGGCTGAGTCGATGCTGCTTGTCTATTTGTAAGCTTAGTTTCGGGGGTCAGTGAGAATGTGGCCAGAATTCGGGTGGGGCAGGTTTTTACCCACTGTTTTGGGTAAGAATGTAGACCATTTCAATGTGTTCTACAGTTTCTAAACCATGGGAAAGCAAACAAACATGCAGAGGCTCTCTTAAAAAAAAAGGTTGAAAAGAGCCAGTACTGCATCTCATGTCTGTGCTTCCTACATGCCCCTTGGGTTTTAAGCGGACGGGGCTGATCCCTCCTCGCGGTTCCCATGCAAATTGTGTGCGAAAGCAGTGACCGCAGGGGCGGAGCGAGCGCTCGGCAGCAGCGAGTCTAAGAGGTAGCTAGTAAACGGCCTTAAAAATGGCAACTCCCGGAAACAAAGGTGATTTTTTAAATTTGGCTTTCTGGATGCTGTGAATGCTGCGTATGCAAACTCTGCAGGAGCATGCTGACTCCAGGGCGTAAATACAGTCCCGTCCTCCGT